>NW_027308198.1:20000-30000 GCF_047496885.1 Scyliorhinus torazame
AACGATAGATAGATATAATGATAGATAGATATAATGATAGATAGATATAACGATAGATAGATATAATGATAGATAGACATAACGATAGATAGATAGATATAACAATAGATTGACAGACAGATAGATAGATAGATAGATATAACGATAGATAGATAGATACAACGATAGAGAGGCAGACAGATAGATAGACAGACAGATAGATATAACGATAGATAGATAGATATAATGATTGATAGGTTGACAGATAGATATAACGATAGATAGATATAATGATTGATAGGTTGACAGATAGATATAACGATAGATAGATAATGATAGATTGATAGATATAACGATAGATAGATATAATGATAGATTGATAGATAGATATAATGATTGATAGGTTTACAGATAGATATAACGTTAGATAGATAGATATAATGATAGATAGATATAATGATAGATAGATATAACGATAGATAGATATAATGATGGATAGACAGATAGAAATAATGATGGATAGATAGATACAACGATAGATAGACAGACAGACAGATAGTCAGACAGACAGATAGATATAACGATAGATAGATAGATATATTGATAGATAGATATAATGATAGATAGATATAGTGATAGATAGATATAATGATAGATAGGTATAATGATAGATAGATATAACGATAGATAGATAGATACAATGATAGATTGACAGACAGATAGATAGATAGATATAATGATAGATAGATAGATACGATAGATAGGCAGACAGATAGATAGACAGACAGATAGATATAACGATAGATAGATAAATAGATAGATATAATGACAGATTGATAGATAGATAGATAGATATAATGATTGATAGGTTGACAGATAGATATAACGATAGATAGAGAGATATAACGATAGATAGATATAACGATAGATAGTTAGATATAATGATGGATAGACAGACAGAAATAATGATAGATAGACAGACAGATAGATAGTCAGACAGACAGATAGATATAACGATAGATAGATAGATATATTGATAGATAGATATAATGATAGATAGATATAATGATAGATATAATGATAGATAGATATAACGATAGATAGATATGATTATAGATTGATAGATATAACGATAGATTGATATAATGATAGATAGATATAATGATAGATAGATAAATCGATAGATAGATATAACGTTAGATAGATAGATATAATGATAGATATAACGATAGATAGATATAACGTTAGATAGATAGATCTAATGATAGATAGATATAACGATAGATAGATATAACGATAGATAGATATAACGATAGAGAGATAGATATAACGATAGATAGATATAACGATAGATAGATATAACGTTAGATAGATAGATATAATGATAGATAGATATAACGTTAGATAGATAGATATAATGATAGATAGATATAATGATAGATAGATATAACGATAGATAGATATAATGATAGATAGATATAATGATAGATAGATATAATGATAGATAGATATAACGATAGATAGATAGATATAATGATAGATAGATAAAACAATAGATAGATATAATGAAAGATAGACATAACGATAGATAGATATAACGATAGATAGATATAACGATAGATAGATATAATGATAGATAGACATAACGATAGATAGATATAATGATAGATAGATATAATGATAGATAGATATAACGATAGATAGATAGATATAATGATAGATAGATATAACGATAGATAGATATAAAGATAGATAGATATAATGATAGATAGATATAATGATAGATAGAATGATAGATAGATAGATATAATGATAGATAGATATAACGATAGATAGATAAAACGATAGATAGATATAAAGATAGATAGATATAATGATAGATAGATATAATGATAGATAGAATGATAGATAGATAGATATAATGATAGATAGATATAATGATAGATAGACATAACGATAGATAGATATAACGATAGATAGATATAATGATAGATATAACGATAGATAGATATAACGATAGATAGATATAATGATAGATAGATATAACGATAGATAGAATGATAGATAGATAGATATAATGATAGATAGATATAACGATAGATAGATAAAACGATAGATAGATATAATGATAGATAGACATATTGATAGATAGATATAATGATAGATAGATATAACGATAGATAGATATAATGATAGATAGATATAACGATAGATAGATATAACGTTAGATAGATAGATATAATGATAGATAGATATAATGATAGATATAACGATAGATAGACAGATATAACGATAGATAGATAGATAGATATAATGATAGATAGATATAATGATAGATAGACATAACGATAGAGAGATAGATAGATATAATAATAGATAGATATAATGATAGATAGATAGATATAATGATAGATAGATATCACGATAGATAGATATAACATTAGATAGATAGATAAAACGATCGATAGATATAACCATAGAGAGATAGGTATAACGATAGATAGATATAACGATAGATAGATATAACGATAGATAGATATAACGATAGATAGATATAACGATAGATAGATATAACGATAGATAGATAGATATAATGATAGATAGATATAATGATAGATAGATATAACGATAGATATAACGTTAGATAGATCGATATAATGATAGATAGATATAATGATAGATATATATAACGATAGATAGATATAACGATAGATAGATAGATAGATAGATATAACGATAGATATAACGATAGATAGATAGATATAATGATAGATAGATATAACGATAGATAGATATAACTATAGATATAACGTTAGATAAATAGATATAACGATAGATAGATATAACGATAGAGAGATAGATATAACGATAGATAGATATAATGATAGATAGATATAACAATAGATAGATATAACGATAGATACATATAATGATAGATAGATATAACGATAGATAGATATAACGTTAGATAGATAGATATAATGATAGATAGATATAACGATAGATATATATAACGATAGATAGATATAACGATAGATAGATAGATAGATATAACGATAGATAGATATAACGTTAGATAGATAGATATAATGATAGATAGATATAACGATAGATAGATATAACGATAGATAGATATAACGATAGAGAGATAGATATAACGATAGATAGATATAATGATAGATCGATATAACAATAGATAGATATAACGATAGATAGATATAACGTTAGATAGATAGATATAATGATAGATAGATATACGATAGATATAACGTTAGATAGATAGATATAATGATAGATAGATATAATGATAGATAGATATAACGATAGATAGATATAACGATAGATAGATAGATATAACTATAGGTAGATAAAACAATAGATAGATATAATGAAAGATAGACATAACGATAGATAGATATAACGATAGATAGATATAACGATAGATAGATATAATGATAGATAGACATAACGATAGATAGATATAATGATAGATAGATATAATGATAGATATAACGATAGATAGATATAATGCTAGATAGATATAACGATAGATATAAAGATAGATAGATATAATGATAGATAGATATAACGATAGATAGATATAACGATAGATAGATAGAATGATAGATAGATATAACGATAGATAGATAGAATGATAGATAGATCGATATAATGATAGATAGATATAACGATAGATAGATAAAACGATAGATAGATATAATGATAGACATAACGATAGATAGATATAATGATAGATAGATAAAACAATAGATAGATATAACGTTAGATAGATAGATATAATGATAGATAGATATAACGATAGATAGATATAACGATAGATAGATAGATACAATGATAGATTGACAGACAGATAGATAGATAGATATAACGATAGATAGATAGATACGATAGATATAATGACAGATTGATAGATAGATATAAGGATTGATAGGTTGACAGATAGATATAACGATAGATAGATAGAGAGTTATAACGATAGATAGATATAACGATAGATAGTTAGATATAATGATGGATAGACAGACAGAAATAACGATAGATAGACAGACAGATAGATAGTCAGACAGACAGATAGATATAACGATAGATAGATAGATATATTGATAGATAGATATAATGATAGATAGATATAACGATAGATAGATATATTGATAGATAGATATAATGATAGATAGATATAACGATAGATAGATATAACGATAGATAGATATAACGATAGAGAGATAGATATAACGATAGATAGATATAATGATAGATAGATATAACAATAGATAGATATAACGATAGATAGATAGATATAATGATAGATAGATATAACGATAGATAGATATAACGTTAGATAGATAGATATAACGATAGATAGATATAACGATAGATATATATAACGATAGATAGATATAGCGATAGATATAACGATAGATAGATAGATAGATATAACGATAGATAGATATTACGTTAGATAGATAGATATAATGATAGATAGATATAACTATAGATAGATATAACGATAGATAGATATAATGATAGAGAGATAGATATAACGATAGATAGATATAATGATTGATATATATAACGATAGATAGATATAACGATAGATAGATAGATAGATATAACGATAGATAGATATAACGATAGATAGATATAATGATAGATAGATATAATGATAGATAGATATAACGATAGATAGATATAATGCTAGATAGGCATAACGATAGATAGATGTAATGATAGATAGATATAACGATAGATAGATATAACGATAGATAGATAGATATAATGATAGATAGATATAACTATAGATATAACGATAGATAGATATAATGATAGATAGATATAACGATAGATAGATATAACGATAGATAGATATAATGATAGATAGATATAACGATAGATAGATAAAATGATAGATAAATATAATGATAGATAGATATAACGATAGATAGATATAACGATAGATAGACACAACGATAGATAGATATAATGATAGATAGATATACCGATAGATATAACGTTAGATAGATAGATATAATGATAGATAGATATAACGATAGATAGGTATAACGTTAGATAGATATAATGATAGATAGATATAATGATAGATAGATATAACGATAGATAGATAAATATAATGATAGATAGATATAACGATAGATATAACGTTAGATAGATATAACATTAGATAGATAGATATAACGATAGATAGATATAACGATAGATAGATATAACGATAGATAGATATAACGATAGATTGATATAACATTAGATAGATAGATATAACGATAGATAGATATAACGATAGATAGATATAATGATAGATAGATAGATATAATGATAGATAGGTATAACGATAGATAGATATAACGATAGATAGATATAATGATAGATAGGTATAACGATAGATAGATATAACGATAGATAGAGTTAACGATAGAGAGATAGATATAACGATAGATAGAGTTAACGATAGGGAGATAGATATAACGATAGATAGATATAATGATAGAAAAATATAACGATAGATAGATATACCGGTAGATAGACAGATATAACGATAGAGAGATAGATATAACGATAGATAGATATAACGATAGATAGATAAAACGATAGATAGATATAACGATAGATATAACGATAGATAGATATAACGATAGATAGATATAACGATAGATAGATAAAACGATAGATATAACGATAGATAGATATAACGATAGATAGATATAACGATAGATAGATATAACGATAGATATAACGATAGATAGGTATAACGATAGATAGATATAACGATAGATAGAGTTAACGATAGAGAGATAGATATAACGATAGATAGAGTTAACGATAGAGAGATAGATATAACGATAGATAGAGTTAACGATAGGGAGATAGATATAACGATAGATAGAGTTAACGATAGATAGATATAACGATAGATAGATATAATGATAGAAAAATATAACGATAGATAGATATAATGATAGAAAAATATAATGATAGATAGATATACCGGTAGATAGATAGATATAACGATAGAGAGATAGATATAACGATAGATAGATATAACGATAGATAGATAAAACGATAGATAGATATAACGATAGATATAACGATAGATAGATATAACGATAGATAGATATAACGATAGATAGATAAAACGATAGATAGATATAACGATAGATAGATATAACGATAGATAGATATAACGATAGATAGATATAACGATAGATAGATAGATATAACGATAGATAGATATAATGATAGATAGATATAATGATAGATAGATATAATGCTAGATAGATATAATAATAGACAGATAGATATAACGATAGAGAGATAGATGGATATAACGATAGATAGAAAGATAGATAAATATAAAGATAGATAGATAGATACAACGATAGATAGATATAACGATAGATAGATCGATAGATAGATATAATGATAGATAGAGAGATAGGTATAACAATAGATAGATAGATAAATATAACGATAGATAGATAAAATGATAGATAGATTGCTAGATAGATAGTTATAATGATAGATAGATAGATATAATGATAGATAGATCGATAGATAGATATAACGATAGAGAAATACGTATAACGATAGATAGATATAATAATAGATAGATGGATATAATGATAGAGAGATTGAGGGATATAACGATAGATAGATAGATAAATATAACGATAGATAGATATAATGATAGATAGCTATAACGATAGATAGATCGATAGAAAGCTATAACGATAGATAGATCGATAGATAGATATAACGATAGATAGATAGATAGAGAGATAGGTATAACAATAGATGGATAGATAAATATAACGATATATAGATAGACAGAACCATAGATCGACAAAATGATAGATAGATGGATAGATAAAAAGTTGTAATGATAGATACATATCGAGATAGATAGTTAGATAGATACATATCAAGATAGATAGATAGATACATATCGAGATAGATAGAAAGATACATATCGAGATAGATAGATACATATCAAGATAGATAGATAGATAGATACATATCGAGATAGATAGATACATATCGAGATAGATAGATAGATACATATCGAGATAGATATTGAGACAGATAGATAGATACATATCGAGATAGATAGATAGATAGATGGATACATATTGAGCTAGATAGATACGTAACGAGATAGATAGATAGATATTGAGATAGATAGATACATATCGAGATAGATAGATACATATCGCGATAGATAGATACATATCGAGATAGATAGATATTGAGATACATAGATACATATCAAGATAGATAGATAGATATCGAGATAGATAGATATATATCGAGATAGATAGATACATATCGAGATAGATACATAGATACATATCGAGATAGATAGATAGATACGTATCGAGATAGATCGATAGATAGATGTATATTGAGATCGATAGATACATATCGAGATAGATAGATACATATCGAGATAGATAGATATATATCGAGATAGATAGATAGATATTGAGACAGATAGATAGATACATATCGAGATAGATATTGAGAAAGATAGATGGATACATATTGAGCTAGATAGATACGTAACGAGATAGATAGATAGATATTGAGATAGATAGATACATATCGAGATAGATAGATACATATCGCGATAGATAGATACATATCGAGATAGATAGATATTGAGATACATAGATACATATCGAGATAGATAGATATCGAGATAGATAGATATTGAGATACATAGATACATATCAAGATAGATAGATAGATATCGAGATAGATAGATACATATCGAGATAGATACATAGATACATATCGAGATAGATAGATAGATACGTATCGAGATAGATCGATAGATAGATGTATATTGAGATCGATAGATACATATCGAGATAGATAGATACATATCGAGATAGATAGATACATATCGAGATAGATAGATACATATCGAGAGAGATAGATAGATACATATCGAGATAGATACATATCGAGATAGATAGATACGTATCGAGATAGATCGATTGATAGATATTGAGACAGACTGATAGATACATTTCGAGATAGATAGATAGATAGATGTAGATTGAGATAGATAGATACATATCGAGATAGATAGATACATATCGAGATAGATAGATAGATATTGAGATAGATAGATAGATAGATATTGAGATAGATAGATACATATCGAGAGAGATAGATAGATAGATAGATACATATCGAGAGAGATAGATAGATACATATCGAGATAGATATATACATATCGAGATAGATAGATACGTATCGAGATAGATCGATTGATAGATATTGAGACAGATTGATAGATACATTTCAAGATAGATAGATAAATAGATGTAGATTGAGATAGATAGATACATATCGAGATAGATAGATACATGTCGAGATAGATAGATAGATATTGAGATAGATAGATAGATAGATATTGAGATAGATAGATACATATCGAGATAGATAGATACATATCGAGATAGAGAGATACATATCGAGATTGATAGATAGATATCGAGATCGATAGATATTGAGATACATAGATACATATCGAGATAGATAGATACATATCGCGATAGATAGATAGATATTGATATACATAGATACATATCGAGATAGATAGATAGATATCGAGATAGATATTGAGATACATAGATACATATCGAGATAGATAGATAGATATCGAGATAGATAGATACATATCGAGATAGATAGTTAGATATTGAGATACATAGATACATATCGAGATAGATATCGAGATAGATAGATACATATCGAGATAGATCGATTGATAGATATCGAGGTAGATAGATACATATCGAGACAGATAGATAGATACATATCAAGAAAGATAGATAGATAGATACATATCGAGATAGATGGATAGATACATATCGAGATAGAGAGATACATATCAAGATAGATAGATAGATAGATACATATCGAGATAGATAGATACATATCGAGATAGATAGATAGATACATATCGAGATAGATAGATAGATATTGAGACAGATAGATACATATCGAGATAGATAGATACATAGCGAGATAGATAGATATTGAGATAGATAGATGGATACATATTGAGCTAGATAGATACGTAACGAGATAGATAGATAGATAGATATTGAGACAGATAGATAGATACATATCGAGATAGATACATATCACGATAGATAGATACATATCGAGATAGATAGATAGATATTGAGATACATAGATACATATCGAGATAGATATCGAGATAGATCGATACATATCGAGATAGATAGATATTGAGATACATAGATACATATCGAGATAGATAGATATCGAGATAGATAGATACATATCGAGATAGATAGCTACATTTCGAGATAGATAGATACATATCAAGATAGATAGATATTGAGATAGATATTGAGAGAGATAGATAGATACATATCGAGATAGATAGAAAGATACATATCGAGATAGATAGATAGATATTGAGACAGTTGGATAGATATATATCGAGATAGATACATATCGAGATAGATAGATACATATCGAGATAGATAGGTATTGATTTATATAGATAGATAGATACATATCGAGATAGATAGATATATATCGAGATAGTTAGATACATATCGAGATAGATACATAGATACATATCGAGATAGATAGATACGTATCGAGATAGATCGATAGATAGATGTATATTGAGATCGGTAGATACATATCGCGGTAGATAGATACATATCGAGATAGATAGATACATATCGAGATAGATAGATATATATCGAGATAGATAGATAGATATTGAGATAGATAGATATCGAGATAGATAGATACATATCGAGATAGAATGATACATATCGAGATAGATAGATACATATCAAGATAGATAGATAGATAGATATTGAGACAGATAGATAGATACATATCGAGATAGATAGATACATATCGAGATAGATAGATAGATAGAAAGATACATATCGAGATAGACAGATAGATATTGAGACAGATAGATAGA
>NW_027308198.1:37500-66624 GCF_047496885.1 Scyliorhinus torazame
GAGACAGAGAGCGAGAGAGTTAGAGAGGGACAGAATGTGTGTGTGAGAGAGAGCGACAGAGAGCGAGAGAGTTAGAGAGGGACAGAATGTGTGTGTGAGAGAGAGAGAGACAGAGAGCGAGAGAGTTAGAGAGGGACAGAATGTGCGTGTGAGAGAGAGAGAGACAGAGAGCGAGAGAGTTAGAGAGGGACAGAATGTGTGTGAGAGAGAGAGAGCGAGAGAGAGTTAGAGAGGGACAGAATGTGTGTGTGAGAGAGAGAGAGACAGAGAGCGAGAGAGTTAGAGAGGGACAGAATGTGTGTGTGAGAGAGACAGAGAGCGAGAGAGTTAGAGAGGGACAGAATGTGTGTGTGAGAGAGAGAGACAGAGAGCGAGAGAGTTAGAGAGGGACAGAATGTGTGTGAGAGAGAGAGAGACAGAGAGCGACAGAGTTAGAGAGGGACAGAATGTGTGTGAGTGAGAGACAGAGAGCGAGAGAGTTAGAGAGGGACAGAATGTGTGTGTGAGAGAGAGAGAGACAGAGAGCGAGAGAGTTAGAGAGGGACAGAATGTGTGTGTGAGAGAGAGAGCGAGAGAGTTAGAGAGGGACAGAATGTGTGTGTGAGAGAGAGAGAGACAGAGAGCGAGAGAGTTAGAGAGGGACATAATGTGTGTGTGAGAGAGAGTGACAGAGAGCGAGAGAGTTAGAGAGGGACAGAATGTGTGTGTGAGAGAGAGAGACAGAGAGCGAGAGAGTTAGAGAGGGACAGAATGTGTGTGTGTGAGAGAGAGAGACAGAGAGCGAGAGAGTTAGAGAGGGACAGAATGTGTGTGAGAGAGAGACAGAGAGCGAGAGAGTTAGAGAGGGACAGAATGTGTGTGTGAGAGAGAGAGACAGAGCGAGAGTTAGAGAGGGACAGAATGTGTGTGTGAGAGAGGGCGACAGAGAGCGAGAGAGTTAGAGAGGGACAGAATGTGTGTGAGAGAAAGAGAGACAGAGAGCGAGAGAGTTAGAGAGGGACAGAATGTGTGTGTGAGAGAGAGAGACAGAGCGAGAGTTAGAGAGGGACAGAATGTGTGTGTGAGAGAGAGAGCGAGAGAGTTAGAGAGGGACAGAATGTGTGTGTGAGAGAGAGCGACAGAGAGCGAGAGAGTTAGAGAGGGACAGAATGTGTGTGTGAGAGAGAGCGACAGAGAGCGATAGAGTTAGAGAGGGACAGAATGTGTGTGTGAGAGAGAGAGCGACAGAGAGCGAGAGAGTTAGAGAGGGACAGAATGTGTGAGAGAGAGAGACAGAGAGCGAGAGAGTTAGAGAGGGACAGAATGTGTGTGTGAGAAAGAGAGAGACAGAGAGCGAGAGAGTTAGAGAGGGACAGAATGTGTGTGTGAGAGAGAGATAGGAATAGGGATAGAGAGAGAGACAGTCTGCTTGTCTGCATGAGGAAGAGGGAGAATTAGATAGGTATCGAGAGAGAGTGAGGGAGAGGGAGATCAGTGTGTGCGAGAGCAAGTGATAGACTGAGATTGGGATAGACAGATAGAGAGATAATCTGTGTTTGAGAGATAGATAGATAGATAGATCAATAGGTAAAGATATAGAGAGAGAGAGATAGATAGGTATCGAGATAGATAGATCGATAGGTAGGTCGATAGATATCGAGTTAGATTGATAGAGAGATAGATATCAAGATAGATAGGTACCTATTTAGAGAGATAGGTAGATAGATATCAGGATAGATAGATAGATATAGGTAGATAGATAGATAGAATCTGCCAGTGTTTGAGATAAGGTAGAATTGACATAAATTGGCTGGGTCTATAGAGAGAGAGAGAGAGAATATGTCCTTTTTCAATGAAATTTAGAGTAACCAATTCTTTTATTTCCCAATTAAGGGGCAATTTGGCGCGGCCAATCCACGTACCCTGCACATCTTTGGGTTGTGGGGGTGAGACCCACGTAGACACGGGGGAGAATGTGCAAACTCCAGACGGACAGCGACCCGGGGCCGGGGCTGGGATGAGAGAGATTGTGTTTGTGTGTGTGTTTGATAGGGATAAACGGCGGGTTCGAGATGGAGACAGAGAGAGGAGAGACTGTTGGTGTGTGTATGAGGGGGAGGAATGAGAGAGAATCGTGTGTGTGTGTCCGTGCGTGATTACACGCAGGGACGAAGACGTGTACTGACGCGGGATTTCCGAGCAGGCCATTGCTGTATTTTCGAAAAGAGAGTGACCAATGTTTCGTCCAAGAAAGGGTTAAATTGTGAATGGTGAGCAGAGGAGGGCTGTAGTCACCTTTGATCGCTCTCCCTCCCCGGCCCAGAGCGCGAGTTCAGGCACTGTTGATTTAACTCGTTCTGAAGTGCCGACTGGGATGGTCGGGCTCCAGGCACGTGTCGCTTTGAGAGTTTGCAAAATAACGGTCAAGAGGGGCCAACAGGTGGACTCACGCTGGAGCCAATTCTGTACCTCTCTCTCTCTCTCTCTCGCTCTCTTTCCCTCCCTTTTTCGTACATCCACAGGATTCCCCCACCCTAACCTGCACATCTTTGGACACTAAGGGACAATTTAACACGGCCTATCCACCTAACCTGTACATCTTTCGACACTAAGGGACAACTTAACACGGCCAATCCACTTAACCTGCCCATCTTTGGAGACTAAGGGACAATTTAACACGGCCTATCCACCTAACCTGAACATCTTTGGACGCTAAGGGACAATTTAACACGGCCAATCCACCTAACCTGCACATCTTTGGACACGAAGGGACAATTTAACACGGCCAATCCACCTAACTAGCACATCTTTGGACACTAAGAGACAATTTAACACGGCCAATTCACCAAACTTTTACATCTTTGGACACTGAGGGACAATTTAACATGGCCAATCCACCTAACCTGTACATCTTTAGGCACTAAGGGACAATTTAACATGGCCAATCCACCCAACCTTTACATCTTTGGACACTAAGGGACAATTTAACACGGCCAATCCACTTAAACTGTACATCTTTGGACACTAAGGGACAATTTAACACGGCTAATCCACCTAACCTGCACATCTTTGGACACTAAGGGACAATTTAACATGGCCTATCCACCTAACCTGTACATCTTTGGACACTAAGGGACAACTTAACACGGCCAATCCACCTAACCTGCACATCTTTGGACACCAAGGGACAATTTAACACGGCCAATCCACCTAACCTGCACATCTTTGGACACTAAGGGACAATTTAACACGGCCAATCCACCTAACCTGTACATCTTTGGACACTAAGGGACAACTTAACACGGCCAATCCACCTAACCTGCACATCTTTGGACACTAAGGGACAATTTAACACGGCCAATCCACCTAACCTGTACATCTTTGGGCACAAAGGGACAATTTAACACGGCCAATCCACCTAACCTGTACATCTTTGGACACTAAGGGACAATTTAACACGGCCAATCCACCTAACCTGTACATCTTTGGACACTAAGGGACAATTTAACACGGCCAATCCACCTAACCTGCACATCTTTGGACACTGAGGGACCTTAACACGGCCAATCCCCCTAACCTGTACATCTTTGGAAACTAAGGGACAATTTAACACGGCCAATCCACCTAACCTGTACATCTTTGGACACAAAGGGACAATTTAACACGGCCAATCCACCTAATCTGTACATCTTTGGACACTAAGGGACAATTTAATACGTCTAATCCACCTAACCTGTACATCTTTGGACACTAAGGGACAATTTAACATGGCCAATCCACCTAACCTGTACATCTTTGGACGCTAAGGGACAATTTAACACGGCCAATCCACCTCACCTGTACATCTTTGGACACTAAGGGACAATTTAACACGGCCTATCCACCTAACCTGCACATCTTTGGACACTAAGGGACAACTTAACACGGCCAATCCACCTAACCTGCACATCTTTGGACACAAAGGGACAATTTAACACGGCCAATCCACCTAACCTGTACATCTTTGGACACTAAGGGACAATTTAACACGTCTAATCCACCTAACCTGTATATCTTTGGACACTAAGGGACAATTTAACATGTCTAATCCACCTAACCTGTACATCTTTGGACACTCAGGGACAATTTAACACGACCAATCCACCTAACCTGTACATCTTTGGACACTATTCGACTGCAGCGTTCCTCACTCCCCAACTGACGGGGCGTACCCGGACAGGTGGAGGGCAAATCATGCATGGATTTGTCAGGGGGCCCGAACAAATTTGGTTGAATGTTTTTGAGGAGGGTAGATGAGGGGGGCGCAGTTGATGTAGTGTATGTGGATTTCAGCAAAGCCTTTGACAAGGTACCACATGGGAGACTTATAAAGAAGGCAAACGCGCATGGGATGCAGAGTTATTCGATAAGGTGGATTCAAAATTGGCTGAGCTGTAGGGGCCAGAGGGTGATGACGCACGGCTGCTTTCGTGACTGGAAGACATTGGCCAGTGGTGTACCACAGGGATCAGCGCTGGGTCCACTGTTATTCATCATTGATATAAATGACATTGATGACTACATGGGGGAGGTGGGGGGGGGGGATCAGCAAGTTTGTGGACGACGCAACGATTGGCCACTTGGCCAGTGAGGTTGAGTATCTTCGGTTCCAGGACGGCACAGGTGGGCTGCTCAAATGGGCGGATACGTGGCCGATGGAATTTAACCCTGTCGGGTGTGAGGTGATACACTTTGGCAGGAATAATGTGACGAGGAAATATTCAATGACTGGCCTGACATTGGGAGGTCCCGAAGGACAAAGAGACCTTGGTGTGTTTGCCCATGGATCTCTGAAGGCAGAAGGGCTGGTTAATCGGGTGGTGAAAAGGCTGATGGGATACTTGCCTCCTTCAATCGAGACCTAGGTGACAAAAGCAGGGTGGTCGTGTTTTAGTATCGAACTTCTAGGAAGGATGTGGAGGCTTTGGAGCGGGTGCAGAGGAGATTTACCAGAATGTTGCCTGGTATGGAGGGAAGATCTTATGAGGAAAGGCTGAGGGACTTGAGGCTGTTTTCGTTAGAGAGAAGAAGGTTAAGAGGTGACTTAATTGAGGTATACAAGATGATCAGAGGATTGGATAGGGTGGACAGTGAGAGCCTTTTTCCTCGGATGGTGATGTCTAGCACGAGGGGACATAGCTTTAAATTGAGGGGAGATAGATATAGGACAGATGTCAGAGGTAGGTTCTTGACTCAGAGAGTAGTAAGGGTGTGGAATGCCCTGCCTGCAACAGTAGTGGACTCGCCAACACTAAGGGCATTCAAATGGTCATTGGATAGACATATGGACGATAAGGGAATAGTGTAGATGGGCTTTAGAGTGGTTTCACAGGTCGGCGCAACATCGAGGGCCGAAGGGCCTGTACTGCGCTGTAATGTTCTATGTTCTATGTTCTGTTGTGGGCAAAGTCTTGGAAAGGCTTATAAGAGATAGGATGTGTAATCATCTGGAAAGGAATAATTTGATTAGAGATAGTCAACACGGTTTTGTGAAGGGTAAGTCGTGCCTCACAAACCTTATTGAGTTCTTTGAGAAGGTGACCAAACAGGTGGATGAGGGTAGAGCAGTTGATGTGGTGTATATGGATTTCAATAAAGCGTTTGATAAGGTTCCCCACGGTAGGCTACTGCAGAAAATACGGAAGCATGGGATTCAGGGAGATTTAGCAGTTTGGGTCAGAAATTGGCTAGCTGGAAGAAGACACAGGGTGGTGGTTGATGGGAAATGTTCAGACTGGAGTCCAGTTATACCACAAGGGTCTGTTTTGGGGCCACTGCTGTTTGTCATTTTTATAAATTACCTGGAGGAGGGCGTAGAAGGATGGGTGAGTAAATTTGCAGATGACACTAAAGTCGGTGGAGTTGTGGACAGTGCGGGCGGATGTTACAGGTTACAGAGGGACATAGATAAGCTGCAAAGCTGGGCTGAGAGGTGGCAAATGGAGTTTAATGCAGAAAAGTGTGAGGTGAGTCATTTTGGAAGGAATAACAGGAAGACAGAGTACTGGGCTCATGGTAAGATTCTTGGCAGTGTGGATGAGCAGAGAGATCTCGGTGTCCATGTCCATAGATCCCTGAAGGTTGCCACCCAGGTTGATAGGGTTGTGAAGAAGGCGTACGGTGTGTTAGCTTTTATTGGTAGAGGGATTGAGTTTCAGAGCCATGAGGTCATGTTGCAGCTGTACAAAACTCTGGTGCGGCCGCATTTGGAGTATTGCGTGCAATTCTGGTCGCCGCATTATAGGAAGGATGTGGAAGCATTGGAAAGGGTGCAGAGGAGATTTACCAGAATGTTGCCTGGTATGGAGGGAAGATCTTAAGAGGGAACGCTGAGGGACTTGTTTTCGTTGGAGAGAAGAAGGTTAAGAGGTGACTTAATTGAGGCTTACAAGATGATCAGAGGATTGGATAGGGTGGACAGTGAGAGCCTTTTTCCTCGGATGGTGACGTCTAGCACGAGGGGACATACCTTTAAATTGAGGGGAGATAGATATAAGACAGATGTCAGAGGTAGGTTCTTTACTCAGAGAGTAGTAAGGGCGTGGAATGCCCTGCCTGCAACAGTAGTGGACTCGCCAACACTAAGGGCATTCAAATGGTCATTGGATAGACATATGGACGATAAGGGAATAGTGTAGATGGGCTTTAGAGTGGTTTCACAGGTCGGCACAACATCGAGGGCCGAAGGGCCTGTACTGCGCTGTAATGTTCTATGTTCTAACCCTAACCCTAACCCTAAGGGCATTCAAATGGTCATTGGATAGACATATGGATGATAAGGGAATAGTGTAGCTGGGCTTTAGAGTGGTTTCACAGGTCGGGGCAACATCGAGGGCCGAAGGGCCTGTACTGCGCTGTTATGTTCTATGTTTGATGAGGCCACAGCTGGAGCACTGTAGGCAATTCTGGTCGCCACGTTATAGGAAGGATGTGATGGTACCCGAGGGTCATCGAGGTGTACAGCGTAGCCAAGGCCCCTCGACCCACCGAGTGTGACCTGGGATTGCAAGTGCGGACCGAAATCCAGCCCAAATGTTACGAGGGCCTCCGCCACCCTTTCAGGCAGCGGGTTCCGCACTCCCATCATCCCCTGGGTGTCGTGGTTTGTCCTCAAACCCCCCCCTCCTGCCCCTCACCTTAAATCCCCGCCCCCCCCCCTACTCACTGACCACCCCCTCAGCCTGCTCTGCTCCGAGGAAAACAATCCCAGTCTCTACTGTCAAAGAACGAAGAATGATACTCTGGGAGGCCAGGGAAGAGATTGCTGGACCTTTGGCGTTGATTTTTATGTCATCATTGGCTACAGGAATAGTGCCAGAGGACTGGAGGATAGCAAATGTGGTCCCTTTGTTCAAAAAGGGGAGCAGAGAGAACCCCGGCAACTATAGACCGGTGAGCCTCACGTCTGTAGTGGGTAAAGTCTTGGAGGGGATTATAAGAGACAAGATTTATAATCATCTAGATAGGAATAATATGATCAGGGATAGTCAGCATGGCTTTGTGAAGGGTAGGTCATGCCTCACAAACCTTATTGACTTCTTTGAGAAGGTGACTGAACAGGTAGATGAGGGTAGAGCAGTTGATGTGGTGTATATGGATTTCAGCAAAGCGTTTGATAAGGTTCCCCACGGTAGGCTATTGCAGAAAATACGGAGGCTGGGGATTGAGGGTGATTTAGAGATGTGGATCAGAAATTGGCTAGCTGAAAGAAGACAGAGGGTGGTGGTTGATGGGAAATGTTCAGAATGGAGTACAGTCACAAGTGGAGTACCACAAGGATCTGTTCTGGGGCCGTTGCTGTTTGTCATTTTTATCAATGACCTAGAGGAGGGCGCAGAAGGGTGGGTGAGTAAATTTGCAGACGATACTAAAGTCGGTGGTGTTGTCGACAGTGTGGAAGGATGTAGCAGGTTACAGAGGGATATAGATAAGCTGCAGAGCTGGGCTGAGAGGTGGCAAATGGAGTTTAATGTAGAGAAGTGTGAGGTGATTCACTTTGGAAGGAATAACAGGAATGTGGAATATTTGGCTAATGGTAAAGTTCTTGAAAGTGTGGATGAGCAGAGGGATCTAGGTGTCCATGTACATAGATCCCTGAAAGTTGCCACCCAGGTTGAGAGGGTTGTGAAGAAGGCCTATGGAGTGTTGGCCTTTATTGGTAGAGGGATTGAGTTCCGGAGTCGGGAGGTCATGTTGCAGCTGTACAGAACTCTGGTCCGGCCGCATTTGGAGTATTGCATACAGTTCTGGTCACCGCATTATAGGAAGGACGTGGAGGCTTTGGAGCGGGTGCAGAGGAGATTTACCAGGATGTTGCCTGGTATGGAGGGAAAATCTTATGAGGAAAGGCTGATGGACTCGAGGTTGTTTCCGTTGGAGAGAAGAAGGTTAAGAGGAGACTTAATAGAGGCATACAAAATGATCAGGGGGTTGGATAGGGTGGACAGTGAGAGCCTTCTCCCGCGGATGGAAATGGCTGGCACGAGGGGACATAGCTTTAAACTGAGGGGTAATAGATATGGGACAGAGGTCAGAGGTAGGTTCTTTACGCAAAGAGTAGTGAGGCCGTGGAATGCCCTACCTGCTACAGTAGTGAACTCGCCAACATTGAGGGCATTTAAAAGTTTATTGGATAAACATATGGATGATAATGGTATAGTGTAGGTTAGATGGCTTTTGTTTCGGTGCAACATCGTGGGCCGAAGGGCCTGTACTGCGCTGTATTGTTCTATGTTCTATGTTCTATGATACAGCACAGGAACAGGCCCTTCGGCCCTCCCAGCCTGCACCGGCCATGATACCAATTTGCCAAAACCCTCAGTACTTCCTAGCGCCGTCTCCCTCTATACCCGTCCTGTCCATGTGTTTGTCAAGATGGCTTTTGAACGCCGTTAATGTATCGGTTTCCACCCCCCCCCCCCCCGCCCCCGGCAACGCGTTCCAGGCACTCTGTGTAAAAAAAACCTGCCTCGCACATCCCCTCTAAACTTTGCCCCATGGACCTTTAACCTCTGCCCCCTGGTGACTGACCCCTCCACCCTGGGAAAGAGTGCTGTCCATCCACGCCATCCACCCCCCTCATAATCGTGTAGGCCTCTATCGGGTCGCCCCCCCCCTCAACCTCCGCCTCTCTCATGAATGAAAATGAAATGAAAACCGCTTATTGTCACAAGTAGGCCTCAACTGAAGTTGCTGTGAAAAGCCCCCTAGTCGCCCCATTCCGGCGCCTGTTCGGGGAGGCTGGTACGGGAATTGAACCCGCGCTGCCGGCCTGCTTTCAAAGCCAGCGATTCAGCCCAGTGTGCTAACCCAGCGATGACAACAGTCCGAGTCTATTCCGCCTCTCCGCAGAGCTAACACCCTCCAGACCCGCCCAACATCCTCCTCTGCGCCCTTTCCAGTGGCTCTCGCATCCCTCCTATAATGCGGCGCCGGGAATTGGGCGCAACACCCCAGCTGCCTTGTGCAGTTCCCGCATGACCTCCCGGCTCTTGAACTCTACGCCTGGGTGAATAAGGGCAAGTGTGGCTTCTTAATCGGCGCGGCCCCCTGCTCTGCTGCCTGGAGTCATCTTCCGAGGTGGCGTAGAGGGAGGAGAAAGGCCTGTTCCCGTCGGCAGGGGACGGTTGTAAACGTTGGGCCCACGCCCGCTGGGGTTGAGGAGGATGCGGGAGGAGGTGGGGGGGGGGTGGAAAGTGAACTCTTTGAAACGTAACACATCCACAGGGCGGAAGTGCGGCAATTATACGGCGATCGATGCTGACGCGCCCAAGGGTGTCCTTGTTCGACAGTCGCTGAAAGTCCAGGTTCCAGTGGGCAGTCAGGAAGGCACAGGCCCATGACACAACAATTGTTGGAGATGCGGACAGTGAAGAGGATTGGCAGAGGATACAGCAGGATCTAAACTGACGAACAACCAAGAAAGTTACAGCACAGGAACAGGCCCTTCGGCCCTCCCAGCCTGCGCCCATCCAGATCCTTTATCTAAACCTGTCGCCTATCTTCCAAGGATTTACTTCCCTCTGTTCCCCGCCCATTCATATATCTGTCTAGATGCATCTTGAATGACGCTATCGTGCCCGCCTCTACCACCTCCGCTGGCAAAGCGTTCCAGGCACCCACCACCCCTGCGTAAAAAACTTTCCTCGCACATCTCCCTTAAACATCCCCCCTCTCACCTTGAAATCGTGACCCCTTGTAATTGACACCCCCACTCTTGGAGAAAGCTTGTTGCGATCCACCCTGTCCATACCTCTCAATGTTGTAGACCTCAATCAGGTCCCCCCTCAACCTCCGTCTTTCCAATGAAAACAATCCTAATCTACTCAACCTTTCTTCATAGCTAGCACCCTCCATACCAGGCAACATCCTGGTGAACCTCCTCTGCACCCTCCCTAAAGCATCCACATCCTTCTGGTAATGTGGCGACCAGAACTGCAGGCAGCATTCCAAATGTGGCCTCACCAAAGTCCTATACAACTGTAACATGACCTGCCGACTCTTGTACTCAATACCCCGTCCGATGAAGGCAAGCATGCTGTATGCCTTCTTGACCACTCTATCGACCTGCGTTGCCACCTTCAGGGTACAATGGACCTGAACTCCCAGATCTCTCTGTGCATCAATTTTCCCCAGGACTCTTACATTGACCGTATAGTCCGCTCTTGAATTGGACCTTCCAAAATGCATCACCTCGCATTTGCCTGGATTGAACTCCATCTGCCATTTCTCTGCCCAACTCTCCAATCTATCTATATTTTGCTGTATTCTCTGACAGTCCTCCTCGCTATCTGCAACTCCACCAATCTTAGCATCACCTGCAAACTTGCCAAACAGGCCACCTATACCTTCGTCCAGATCATTTATGTATATCGCAAACAACAGTGGTCCGAGCACGGGTCCCTGTGGAACACCACTAGTCACCATTCTCCATTTTGAGAACTTGGGCGGAGAAATGGAGTTTAATCCGGGCAAGTGTGAGGAAATGCACTGCAGGTAGGAATTACACATTAACTGGTAGAACTCTTGCGAGTATTGACAGGCAGAGAGATCTGGGCGCGACTGTCCACCGATCACTGAAAGTGGCAACACATGTGGGCAAGTTGGTCAAGAAGGAGCTGCCCTTCATTGGTCGGGGCATGGAATATAAAAATTGGCTAATCATGTTGCAGTTTTACAGGACCTTAGTTGGGCCTCATTTGGAATATTGTGTACAATTCTGGTCGCCACACTACCAGAAGGATGTGGCTGCTTTGGCGAGGGTACAGAAGCGGTTTGCTGGGATGTTGCCTGGTGTGGAGGGCATTAGCTACGAGGAGAGGTTCGATAAACTCGGTCTGTCCTCACTGGAACGACGGAGGGGGAGAGGCGACCTGCTCGAGGCCTGCAATGTTGCGGTGGGCATGGAGAGAGCGGATAGTCAGGGGCTCTTTCCCAGGGTCGGAGAGTCAAGTACGAGGGGACATAGGTTTAAGGTGCGAGGGGAAAAGTTTAGAACTGATGCGCGAGGCAGGTTTTATACACAGAGGGTGGTAAATATCTGGGCCGTGCTGCCTGGGGAGGGGGTGGGAGATGGTACGATAGCGCCAGTTAAGGGACGTCTAGACAAATCTATGAATAGGGTGGGAATGGATGGGCACGAACTCCGTAAGTGCAGACGGTTTTAGTTAAGGCAGGTGCCATGGTCGATGCAGGCTTGGAGGGCCGAAGGGCCTGTTCCTCTGCTGTATTAGAACATAGAACATAGAACGATACAGCGCAGTACAGGCCCTTCGGCCCACGATGTTGCACCGAAACAAAAGCCATCTAACCTACACTATGCCATTATCATCCATACGTTTATCCAATAAACTTTTAAATGCCCTCAATGTTGGCGAGTTCACTACTGTAGCAGGTAGGGCATTCCACGGCCTCACTACTCTTTGCGTAAAGAACCTACCTCTGACCTCTGTCCTATATCTATTACCCCTCAGTTTAAAGCTATGTCCCCTCGTGCCAGCCATTTCCATCCGCGGGAGAAGGCTCTCACTGTCCACCCTATCCAACCCCCTGATCATTTTGTATGCCTCTATTAAGTCTCCTCTTAACCTTCTTCTCTCCAACGAAAACAACCTCAAGTCCATCAGCCTTTCCTCATAAGATTTTCCCTCCATACCAGGCTGTATGGAGGGAAAATCCATACCTGGTAAATCTCCTCTGCACCCGCTCCAAAGCCTCCACGTCCTTCCTATAATGCGGTGACCAGATTATTCTTTGTTCATTGCAAGAAGGACTTGAACACGGCATCAAGGGTGTCTTATTGCAGCTGGACTGGGGGCCTTGCCTGGAGCACTGCTTGGAGATTTAGTCTCTTGATCACAGAGGGAGAGAGGAGCGAAGATTCATCTGACGGCTTGGCAGCACGGTAGTATAGTGGATAGCACAATTGCTTCACAGCTCCAGGGTCCCAGGTTCGATTCCCCGCTGGGTCGCTGTCTGTGCGGAGTCTGCACGTCCTCCCCGTGTGTGCGTGGGTTTCCTCCGGGTGCTCCGGTTTCCTCCCACAAGTCCAAAGACGGGCAGGTTAGGTGGATTGGCCGTGTTAAATTGCGTCTTAGTGTCCAAAAAGGTTCGGAGGGGTCATTGGGTTGCGGGGACAGGGTGGGAGTGAGGGCTTAAGTGGGTCGGTGCAGACTCGATGGGCCGAATGGCCTCCTTCTGCACTGTATGTTCGATGACTGGGGCTGGAGAGGCAAGGAAATGCTGTTCTCTCTGGTTGAGGGAGGCCTAGAACAAGAGGTCAGGGGTTGGCCTTGAACAAGGGGTCACAGAGGGGGCTAGAACAAGGGGTCATGGAGGGGGACTAGAACAAGGGGTCACGGAGGGGGACTAGAACAAGGGGTCATGGAGGGGGACTAGAACAAGGGGTCATGGAGGGGGACTAGAACAAGGGGTCACGGAGGGGCCTAGTGCAAGGGGTCAGGGAGGGGCCTAGTACAAAGGGTCAGGGAGGGGCCTAGAACAAGGGGTCACGGTGGGGCCTAGTACAAGGGGTCAGGGAGGGGCCTAGAACAAGGGGTCAGGGAGGGGCCTAGTACAAGGGGTCAGGGACGGGCCTAGAACAAGGGGTCAGGGAGGGGCCTAGAACAAGGGGTCAGGGAGGGGCCTAGAACAAGCGGTCATGGAGGTGCCTAGAACAAGGGGTCACGGAGGGGCCTAGTACAAGGGGTCAGGGAGGGGCCTAGAACAAGGGGTCACGGAGGGACCGCTAACAAGGGGTCACTGTGGGGGCCTAGTACAAGGGGTCAGGGAGGGGCCTATTACAAGGGGTCATAGAGGGGCCTAGTACAAGGGGTCACGGAGGGTGCTAGAACAAGGGGTCACAGAGGGGCCTAGTACAAGGGGTCACAGAGGGGCCTAGAACAAGAGGTCAGGGAGGGGGCTAGAACAAGGGGTCACAGAGGGGCCTAGAACAAGAGGTCAGGGAGGGGCCTAGAACAAGGGGTCAGGGAGGGGCCTAGAACAAGGGGTCAGGGAGGGGCCTAAAACAAGGGGTCACGGAGGGGCCTGGTACAAGGGGTCAGGGAGGGGCCTGGCACAAGGGGTCACGGAGGGGCCTCTAACAAGGGGTCACGGTGGGGCCTAGTACAAGGGGTCAGGGAGGGGCCTAGTACAAGGGGTCAGGGAGGGGCCTAGTACAAGGGGTCCGGAAGGGGCCTAGAACAAGTGGTCACAGAGGGGCCTAGTACAAGAGGTCAGGGAGGGGGCTAGAACAAGGGGTCACAGAGGGGCCTAGAACAAGGGGTCACGGAGGGGCCTAGAACAAGGGGTCACGGTGGGGCCTTGTACAAGGGGTCAGGGAGGGGCCTAGTACAAGGGGTCAGGGACGGGCCTAGAACAAGGGGTCAGGGAGTGGCCTAGAACAAGGGGTCAGGGAGGGGCCTAGAACAAGGGGTCAGGGAGGAGCCTAGAACAAGCGGTCACGGAGGTGCCTAGAACAAGGGGTCACGGAGGGGCCTAGTACAAGGGGTCAGGGAGGGACCGCTAACAAGGGGTCACTGTGGGGGCCTAGTACAAGGGGTCAGGGAGGGGCCTAGTACAAGGGGTCATAGAGGGGCCTAGTACAAGGGGTCAGGGAGGGGCCTAGTACAAGGGGTCAGGGAGGGGCCTGGCACAAGGGGTCACGGAAGGGCCTCTAACAAGGGGTCAGGGAGGGGCCTAGAACAAAAGGTCAGGGAGGGGCCCAGTACAAGAGGTCAGGGAGGGGCCTAGTACAAGGGGTCAGGGAGGGGCCTAGTACAAGGGGTCAGGGAGGGGCCTAGAACAAGGCGTCAGGGAGGGGCCTAGAACAAGGGGTCAGGGAGGGGCCTAGAACAAAAGGTCAGGGTGGGGCCTCGTACAAGGGGTCAGGGAGGGGCCTAGTACAAGGGGTCAGGGAGGGGCCTAGAACAAAAGTTCAGGGAGGGGCCCAATACAAGAGGTCAGGGAGGGGCCTAGTACAAGGGGTTACGGAAGGGGCCTAGAACAAGTGGTCACAGAGGGGCCTAGTACAAGAGGTCAGGGAGGGGCCTAGTACAAGGGGTTACGGAGGGGGCTAGAACAAGGGGTCACAGAGGGGCCTAGTACAAGAGGTCAGGGAGGGGCCTAGTACAAGGGGTCAGGGAGGGACCTAGTACAAGGGGTCAGGGAGGGGGCTAGTACAAGAGGTCAGGGAGGGGCCTAGTACAAGTGGTCAGGGAGGGGCCTAGTACAAGGGGTCACGGAAGGGGCCTAGAACAAGTGGTCACAGAGGGGCCTAGTACAAGAGGTCAGGGAGGGGGTTAGAACAAGGGGTCACAGAGGGGCCTAGTACAAGGGGTCACGGGTGGGCCTAGAACAAGGGGTCACGGAGGGGCCTTGTAAAAGGGGTCACGGAGTGGCCTCGTACAAGGGGTCAGGGAGGGGCCTAGTACAAGGGGTCGTGGTCCCCAGACAAGGGGGTAGAGTCACTTAGGCCAGAGATGAGGAGAGATTTCTTCATTGGAGGGAAGGGAGCCTGTGGAATCGCTCTAGCACAGCAGGGGGTGGGCGCCAACAGGCCGATTTGAGAAGTATTGCGGATTTCCAAATTCCGTCGGGGGTCACAGGGGAGCGAGCGTGAGAGCGAGGCATTGACGCTGAGGATCGGCACGACCGTATCGGAGGCTGAGGGACATTCACGGAACCGGGGACCTCTTAGAATCCCGACAGAGCAGACGGAGGCCCTTCAGCCCAGCCAGTCTGCACCGTCCCTCCAAAAGAGCTCCCTACCCAGGCCTTCTTTCCCGTCCCTCCCCCTCCGCCTCTATCCCCGTGACCCCCAGCTAACCTGCACGCCTTCGGACTGCGAGCTCGGGATTGTGACTATTTGTGGAGATCAATGGCAGCGATTCTGCGGTAAACAGAGCAAAGGGCAGTACACTGTTTGCACGACCTGTCCTCGAGGTTCGCCCGCCTGACGCTGCGTACACTCAACAGCTCTGGTCGCTCGGAGAGTTAACAGACCTCGGAGACGTGACCCGTTCCATCGATCGCGGCCCTGTTGACTCTTTGTCCTTTCCCCGTAAACCCTTCACCCCCCCCCCACCCTCCCCCCACCCGGTCGAATTCAAAGGCAGGCGACGCGATTCCGATCGAGGGCGAGGCGTTCCCGTCAAGGGGGCGGGAGGGGGAGGAATGAACCGGGGAACGGCTGCGTTCTGAGACGCCGAGAGAGGTGTGGAGGGCGGGCGTGCCCTGATCAAAATGGCGGCCGATCGCCCATGTCTCGAATTCGCGGCACCTAGCGCCGCTGCCTCATGGAGCCAGGGGGCTCGATTCCCGACTTGGGTCGCTGTCTGTGCGGAGTCTGCACGTCCTCCCCCGTGTGTGCGTGGGTTTCCTCCGGGTGCTCCGGTTTCCTCCAACAGTCCAAAGATGTGCAGGTTAGGTGGATTGGCCGCGCTCAAATTCATAGAATCGTAGAATTAACAGTGCAGAAGGAGGCCGTTCGGCGCAGCGAGTCTGTACTGGCCCTTGTAAAGATCATCCTACCCAAGCCCACACCTCCACCGTATCCCCCGTAACCCAGTAACTCCACCTCAGCTTTTCGGTCACTAAGGGACAATTTAACACGGCCAATCCACCTAACCTGTACATCTTTGGACACTAAGGGACAATTTAAACACGGCCAATCCACCTAACCTGTACATCTTTGGACACTAAGGGACAATTTAACACGGCCAATCCACCTAACCTGCACATCTTTGGACACTAAGCGACACTTTAACATGGCCAATCCACCTAACCTGTACATCTTTGGACACTAAGGGACAATTTAACACGGCCAATCCACCTAACCTGTACATCTTTGGACACTAAGGGACAATTTAACACGGCCAATCCACCTAACCTGTACATCTTTGGACACTAAGGGACAATTTAACACGGCCAATCCACCTAACCTGTACATCTTTGGACACTAAGGGACAATTTAACATGTCCAATCCACCTAACCTGTACATCTTTGGACACTAAGGGACAATTTAACATGTCCAATCCACCTAACCTGCACATCTTTGGACACTAAGGGATAATTTACCACGGCCAATCCACCAAACCTGCACATCTTTGGACACTAAGGGACAATTTAACACGGCCAATCCACCTAACCTGTACATCTTTGGACACTAAGGGACAATTTAACATGTCCAATCCACCTAACCTGTACATCTTTGGACACTAAGGGACAATTTAACACGGCCAATCCACCTAACCTGTACATCTTTGGACACTAAGGGACAATTTAACACGGCCAATCCACCTAACCTGTACATCTTTGGACACGAAGGGACAATTTAACACGGCCAATCCACCTAACCTGTACATCTTTGGACTGTGGGAGGAAACCGGAGGACCCGGAGGAAACCCACGCAGACACGGGGAGAACGTGCCGACTCCGCACAGACATTGACCCAGCCGGGAATCGAACCTGGGACCCTGGAGCTGTGAAGCCACAGAGGTATCCCCTTGCCCCTTTTCAGTTCCCAAAGGTGAGGTGGAGGCCAGGCAGGGCGCTCTCTCAGAGGGTGGGTGCAGGATCGATGGGCCGAATGGCCTCCTGATGCACTGGAGGGATTCTCTTCAATCCCGCCGAGCTGCCTTCGTCACCCTCTCCAGCTCCGAGCCCGGTGGGCCTCGAGGGGATTGGCGAGGTTTTGCTGACCTGTTGAATGTCAGGAGAGGAAGTGGCCAGGCGCTCAGATCGAGGGCCAATGAGGGAGGGCCAAAACATGTCAACAGAGCAGGCCAGGCCCAGAGCCCCACCGATCAATTAGACAAAAACATCGCCCCCCCCTCACTACCCCCCCGCTCTCCCCCCGCCCCCCCTCACTCACCCCCGCTCTCTCCCCCGCCCCCCCTCACTCCCCCCCCGCTCTCCCCCGCCCCCCCCACTCCCCCCCCGCTCTCACCCGCCCCCTCACTCCCCCCCCCGCTCTCCCCCGCCCCCCTCTCTCCCCCCCCCGCTCTCCCCCGCCCCCCCCACCTCACTCCCCCCCCGCTCTCCCCCGCCCCCCCTCACTCCCCCCCCCGCTCTCCCCCGCCCCCCCTCACTCCCCCCCCCGCTCTCCCCCGCCCCTCCTCACTCCCCCCCGCTCTCCCCCGCCCCCCCCTCACTCCCCCCCCGCTCTCCCGCATCGCCCCCCTCACTCCCCCCCCGCTCTCCCCCGCCCCCCCTCACTCCCCCCCCGCTCTTCCGCACCGCCCCCCTCACTCCCCCCCGCCCCCCCCTCACTCCCCCCCCCCCCGCTATCCCGCATCGCCCCCCCTCACTCCCCCCCCCGCTCTCCCCCGCCCCCCTCACTCCCCCCCGCTCTCCCCCGCCCCCCTCACTCCCCCCCGCTCTCCCCCGCCCTCCCTCACTCCCCCCCCCGCTCTCCCGCATCGCCCCCCCTCACTCCCCCCCCGCTCTCCCCGCCCCCCCTCACTCCCCCCCCGCTCTCCCCGCATCGCCCCCCCTCACTCCCCCCCCGCTCTCCCCCGCCCCCCCTCACTCCCCCCCCCCGCTCTCCCCCGCCCCCCTCACTGCCCCCCCCGCTCTCCCCCGCCCCCCCTCACTCCCCCCCGCTCTCCCTCGCCCCCCCTCACTCCCCCCCCGCTCTCCCCCCGCCCCCCCCTCACTCCCCCCCGCTCTCCCCCGCCCCCCCTCACTCCCCCCCCGCTCTCCCGCATCGCCCCCCTCACTCCCCACACGCTCTCCCCCCGCCCCCCCTCACTCCCCCCCCCGCTCTCCCCCGCCCCCCTCACACCCCCCCGCTCTCCCCGCATCGCCCCCCCTCACTCCCCCCCGCTCTCCCGCATCGCCCCCCCTCACTCCCCCCCCGCTCTCCCCCGCCCCCCCCTCACTCACTCCCCCCCGCTCTCCCCCGCCCCCCCTCACTCCCCCCTGCTCTCCCCGCATCGCCCCCCTCACTCCCCCCAGCTCTCCCGCATCGCCCCCCCTCACTCCACCCCCGCTCTCCCGCATCGCCCCCCCTCACTCCCCCCCCGCTCTCCCCGCCCCCCCCCTCACTCCCCCCCGCTCTCCCCGCATCGCCCCCCACTCACTCCCCCCCCGCTCTCCCCCGCCCCCCCCCTCACTCCCCCCCGATCTCCCACGCCCCCCCTCACTCCCCCCCCCCGCTCTACCCCCCGCCCCCCTCACTCCCCCCCCGCTCTCCCCCCCGCCCCCTCACTCCCCCCCGCTCTCCCGCATCGCCCCCCCTCACTCCCCACCCGCTCTCCCCCGCCCCCCTCACTCCCACCCGCTCTCCCCCGCCCCCCCTCACTCCCCCCCCCGCGCTCCCCCCGCCCCCCTCACTCCCCCCCGCGCTCCCCCCGCCCCCCTCACTCCCCCCCCGCTCTCCCCGCATCGCCCCCCCCTCACTCCCCCCCCGCTCTCCCCCGCCCCCCCTCACTCCCCCCCGCTCTCCCCCGCCCCCCCTCACTCCCCCCCCGCGCTCCCCCCGCCCCACTCACTCCCCCCCCCGCGCTCCCCCCGCCCCCTCACTCCCCCACACGCTCTCCCCCCGCCCCCCTCACTCCCCCCGCTCTCCCCCATCGCCCCCCCTCACTCCCCCCCCGCGCTCCCCCCCCGGCCCCCCTCACTCCCCCCCCGCTCTCCCCATCGCCCCCCCTCACTCCCCCCCCGCTCTCCCCCCGCCCCCTCACTCCCCCCCGCTCTCCCCCATCGCCCCCTCCTCACTTCCCCCCGCTCTCCTGCATCGCCCCCCCTCACTCCCCCCCGCTCTCCCCCGCCCCCTCACTCCCCCCCGCTCTCCCCCATCGCCCCCCTCCTCACTTCCCCCGCTCTCCCGCATCGCCCCCCCCCTCACTCCCCCCCCGCTCTCCCGCATCGCCCCCCCTCACTCCCCCCCTCACTCCCCCCCCGCTCTCCCCCCCGCCCCCCCTCACTCCCCCCCGCTCTCTCCCCCCCGCCCCCCTCACTCCCCCCCCGCTCTCCCCATCGCCCCCCCTCACTCCCCCCCGCTGTCCCGCATCGCCCCCCCTCACTCCCCCCGCTCTCCCATCGCCCCCCCTCACTCCCCCCCACTCTCCCCATCGCCCCCCCTCACTCCCCCCCCACTCTCCCCATCGCCCCCCCTCACTCCCCCCCACTCTCCCCATCGCCCCCCCTCACTCCCCCCCCACTCTCCCCATCGCCCCCCCTCACTCCCCCCCCCGCTCTCCCCATCGCCCCCCCTCACCCCCCCCCCCACTATCCCCATCGCCCCCCCTCACTCCCCCCCCGCTCTCCCGCATCGCCCCCCTCACTCCCCCCCGCCCCCCCCTCACTCCCCCCCGCTCTCCCGCATCGCCCCCCACTCACTCCCCCCCCGCTCTCCCCGCCCCCCCTCACTCCCCCCCCGATCTCCCACGCCCCCCTCATTCCCCCCCGCGCTCTCCCCCCCGCCCCCCTCACTCCCCCCCCCGCTCTCTCCCCCCGCCCCCTCACTCCCCCCCGCTCTCCCGCATCGCCCCCCCCCTCACTCCCCGCCCCGCTCTCCCCCGCCCCCCTCACTCCCACCCGCTCTCCCCCGCCCCCCCCTCACTCCCCCCCGCGCTCCCCCCGCCCCCCTCACTCCTCCCCCCCGCGCTCCCCCCCGCCCCCCTCACTCCCCCCCGCTCTCCCGCATCGCCCCCCCCCTCACTCCCCCCCCCCGCTCTCCCCCGCCCCCCTCACTCCCCCCCGCTCTCTCCCCCGCCCCCCCTCACTCCCCCCCGCGCTCCCCCCGCCCCCCTCACTCCCCCCCCGCGCTCCCCCCGCCCCCCTCACTCCCCACACGCTCTCCCCCGCCCCCCCTCACTCCCCCCGCTCTCCCCCATCGCCCCCCCTCACTCCCCCCCCGCCGCTCCCCCCGGCCCCCCTCACTCCCCCCCCGCTCTCCCCATCGCCCCCCCTCACTCCCCCCCCGCTCTCCCCCCGCCCCCTCACTCCCCCCCGCTCTCCCCCATCGCCCCCTCCTCACCTTCCCCCAGCTCTCCTGCATCGCCCCCCCTCACTCCCCCCCGCTCTCCCCCCCACCCCCTCACTCCCCCCCGCTCTCCCCCATCGCCCCCTCCTCACTTCCCCCCGCTCTCCCGCATCGCCCCCCCCTCACTCCCCCCCGCTCTCCCGCATCGCCCCCCTCACTCCCCCCCCTCACTCCCCCCCCGCTCTCCCCCCCGCCCCCCCCTCACTCCCCCCCGCTCTCCCCCCCCGCCCCCCCCTCACTCCCCCCCGCTCTCCCCATCGCCCCCCCTCACTCCCCCCCCGCTGTCCCGCATCGCCCCCCCCTCACTCCCCCCCGCTCTCCCCATCGCCCCCCTCACTCCCCCCCACTCTCCCATCGCCCCCCCCTCACTCCCCCCCCCACTCTCCCCATCGCCCCCCCTCACTCCCCCCCCGCTCTCCCCATCGCCCCCCCCTCACTCCCCCCCCACTATCCCCATCGCCCCCCCTCACTCCCCCCCCGCTCTCCCGCATCGCCCCCCTCACTCCCCCCCGCTCTCCCCATCGCCCCCCTCACTCCCCCCCCACTCTCCCCATCGCCCCCCCTCACTCCCCCCCCGCTCTCCCGCATCGCCCCCCCCCTCACTCCCCCCCGCTCTCCGGCATCGTCCCCCCCTCACTCCCCCCCCGCTCTCCCCCCATCGCCCCCTCACTCCCCCCCCGCTCTCCCGCATCGCCCCCCCCCTCACTCCCCCCCGCTCTCCCGCATCGCCCCCCCCTCACTCCCACCCGCTCTCCCGCATCGCCCCCCTCACTCCCCCCCCCGCTCTGCCCATCGCCCCCCCCTCACTCCCACCCGCTCTCCCGCATCGCCCCCCCCTCACTCCTCTCTGCCCATCGCCCCCCCTCACTCCCCCCCCACTCTCCCGCATCGCCCCCCCCTCACTCCCCCTCCTGCTCTCCCGCATCGCCCCCCCCTCACTCCCCCCCGCTCTCCCGCTGCGCCCCCCCCTCACTCCCCCCCCGCTCTGCCCATCGCCCCCCCTCACTCCCCCCCCGCCCCCCCTTACTCCCCCCCGCTCTCCCACATCGCCCCCCCCTCACTCCCACCCCTCTCTCCCCCCGCCCCCCCTCACTACCACCCCTCTCACCACCCCGCCCCCCCTCACTCCCCCCCGCTCTCCCGCATCGCCCCCCCTCACTCCCCCCCCCACTCTCCCGCATCGCCCCCCCCTCACTCCCCCCCCCACTCTCCCGCATCGCCCCCCCTCACTCCCCCCCGCTCTCCCCGCATCGCCCCCCTCACTCCCCCCCCCACTCTCCCGCATCGACCCCCCCTCACTTCCCCCCGCTCTCCCGCATCGCCCCCCTTCACTCCCCTCCTGCTCTCCCGCATCGCCCCCCCTCACTCCCCCCGACTCTCCCGCATCGCCCCCCTCACTCCCCTCCTGCTCTCCCGCATCGCCCCCCTCACTCCCCCCCCACTCTCCCGCATCGCCCCCCCTCACTCCCCCTCACTCCCCTCCTGCTCTCCCGCATCGCCCCCCTCACTCCCCCCCCACTCTCCCGCATCGCCCCCCCTCACTCCCCCCCCGCTCTCCCGCATCGCCCCCCTCACTCCCCCCCGCACTCCCGCATCGCCCCCCTCACTCCCCCTCCTGCTCTCCCGCATCGCCCCCTCACTCCCCCCCCACTCTCCCGCATCGCCCCCCCTCACTCCCCCTCACTCCCCGCCCGCTCTCCCGCATCGCCCCCCTCACTCCCCCCCGCACTCCCGCATCGCCCCCCTCACTCCCCTCCTGCTCTCCCGCATCGCCCCCTCACTCCCCCCCCACTCTCCCGCATCGCCCCCCCTCACTCCCCCTCACCCCCCCGCTCTCCCCGCATCGCCCCACCCTCACTCCCCCCCCTCACTCCCCCCCGCCCCCCTCACTCCCCCCCCGCTCATCCCGCATCGCCCCCCCCTCACTCCCCCCCGCTCTCCCGCATCGCTCCCCTCACTCCCCCTCACTCCCCCCCACTCTCCCCCCGCCCCCCCCTCACTCCCCCCCCCAAACTCCCCATCGCCCCCCTCACTCCCTCCCGCTCTCCCCATCGCCCCCCTCACATCCACCCCCCCCCCGCTGTCCCCATCGCCCCCCTCACTCCTCCCCGCTCTCCCCATCGCCCCCCTCACTCCCCCCCCGCTCTCCCCCTCACTCCCCCCTCACTCCCCCCCGCTGTCCCGCATCGCTCCCCCTCACTCCCCCCCCGCTGTCCCGCATCGCCCCCCCTCACTCCCCCTCACTCCCCCCCACTCTCCCCCCGCCCCCCCCTCACTCCCCCCCCGCTCTCCCCATCGCCCCCCTCACTCCCCCCCCTCTCCCCATCGCCCCTCTCACTCCCCCCCGCTCACCATCGCCCCCTCACATCCCCCCCCGCTGTCCCCATCGCCCCCCCTCACTCCCCCCCCAAACTCCCCATCGCCCCCCCCGCTCTCCCCATCGCCCCCCCTCACTCCCCCTCACTCCCCCCGCTCTCCCCATCGCCCCCCCTCACTCCCCCCCCGCCCCCCCTCACTCCCCACCCGCTCTCCCCCTCACTCCCCCCCCGCTGTCCCGCATCGCTCCCTCACTCCCCCCCTCACTCCCCCCCCGCTCTCCCACATCGCCCCCCCTCACTCCCCCCCCCGCTCTCCCCATCGCCCCCCCTCACTCCCCCCCCCCCGCTCTCCCACATCGCCCCCCCTCACTCCCCCCCCGCTCTCCCCCTCACTCCCCCCCCCGCTGTCCCGCATCGCTCCCTCACTCCCCCCCTCACTCCCCCCCCCGCTCTCCCACATCGCCCCCCCTCACTCCCCCCCCGCTCTCCCCATCGCCCCCCCTCACTCCCCCCCCCGCTCTCCCCATCGCCCCCCTCACTCCCCCCCCCGCTCTCCCCATCGCCCCCCCTCACTCCCCCCCGCCCCCCGCACTCCCCCCCCGCTCTCCCGCCTCCCCCCCCCTCACTCCCCCCCCGCTCACCCCCGCCCCCACTCACTTCCCCCCGCTCTCCCCCCGCACCCCCTCAATCCCCCCTGCTCTCCCCCCCGCTCTCCCGCATCGTCCCCCCTCACTCCTCCCTCACTCCCCCCCTGCTCTCCCCCGCCCCCCCCTCACTCCCCCCGCTCTCCCCCAACCCCCCTCACTCTCCACTCGCTCTCCCCCCGCCCCCCCTCACTCCCCCCTCACTCCCATCCCGCTCTCCCCCATCGCCCCCTCACTCCCCCCCCCGCTCTCCCCCATGGCCCCCCCTTACAACCCACCGCTCTCCCGCATCGCCCCCCCTCACTCCCCCCCGCTCTCCCGCATCGCCTCCCTCACTCCCCCCCCGCTCTCCCCCAGCCCCCCCTTACTCCCCCCCGCTGTCCCGCATCGCCCCCTCACTCCCCCCCCCGCCCTCCCGCATCGCCCCCCCCTCACTCCCCCCCGCTCTCCCGCATCGCCCCCCCCCTCACTCCCCTCCCGCTCTCCGGCATCGCCCCCCCTCACTCTCCCCCCCCCGCTCTCCCATCGCCCCCCCTCACTACCCCCCTCACTCCCCCCGCCCCCCTCACTCCCCCCCCCGCTCTCCCGCACATCGCCCCCCTTCACTACCCCCCCCCGCTCTCCCCACCCCCCTCATACCCCCCCCGCTCTCCCCCCGCCCCCCTCACTCCCCCCCCGCTCTCCACCCGCCCCCCCTCACTCCCCCCTCTCTCCCCATCGCCCCCCTCACTCCCCCTCCCGCTCTCCCCTCGCCCCTCTCACTCCACCCCCTCTCTCCCCCCGTCCCCCTCACTCCCCCCCCGCTCTCCCGCATCGCCCCCCACACTCCCTCCCGCTCTCCCGAATCGCTCCCCCTCACTCACCCCCGCTCTCCACCCGCCCCCCCACACTCCCCGCTGCTCTCCCCCCGCTCTCCCCGCATCGCCCCCCCACTCCCCCCCCCGCTTTCCCGCATCGCACCCCCTCACTCCCCCCTCACTCCCACCCCGCTCTCCCCCCCGCCCCCCTCACTCCCCCCACTCTCTCCCCGACCCCCCTCACTCCCCCCCCCCGCTGTCCCGCATCGCCCCCTCACTCCCCCCCCCGCCCTCCCGCATCGCCCCCCCCCTCACTCCCCCCCCCCGCTCTCCCGCATCGCCCCCCCCCTCACTCCCCTCCCGCTCTCCGGCATCGCCCCCCCCTCACTCCCCCCCCTCACTCCCCCCCCGCTCTCCCCCATCGCCCCCCCTCACTACCCCCTCACTCCCCCCGCCCCCCCCTCACTCCCCCCCCGCTCTCCCGCATCGCCCCCCTTCACTACCCCCCCCGCTCTCCCCGCCCCCCTCACTCCCCCCCCGCTCTCCACCCGCCCCCCCCTCACTCCCCCCCTCTCTCCCCATCGCCCCCCTCACTTCCCCCTCCCGCTCTACCCTCGCCCCCCCTCACTCCCCGCTGCTCTCCCCCCCGCTCTCTCCCGCATCGCCCCCCCCACTCCCCCCCCCGCTTTCCCGCATCGCACCCCCTCACTCCCCCCTCACTCCCACCCCGCTCTCCCCCCCGCCCCCCTCACTCCCCCCGCTCTCTCCCCGACCCCCCTCACTCCCCACCCGCTCTTCCCTCGCCCCCGCTCACTACCCCCCGCTCTCCCGCATCGCCCCCCCCCTCACTCCCCCCCCGCTCTCCCCATCGCCCCCCTCACTCCCCCCCGCTCTCCCGCATCGCCCCCCCTACTCCCCCCCCCGCTCTCCCGCATCGCCCCCCTCACTCCCCACACGCTCTCCCCCCCCGCCCCCCTCACTCCCCCCTGCTCTCCCGCATCGCCCCCCCTACTCCCCCCCCGCTCTCCCGCATTGCCCCCCTCACTCCCCACTCGCTCTCCCCCCGCCCCCCTCACTCCCCCCCTCACTCCCTCCCCGCCCCCCCTCACTCCCACCCCGCTCTCCCCCATCGTCCCCTCACTCCCCCCCCCGCTCTCCCGCATCGCCCCCTCACTCCCCCCCCGCTCACCCCCCGCCCCCCCTTACTCCCCCCCGCTGTCCCGCATCGCCCCCTCACTCCCCCCCGCTCTCCCCCATCGTCCCCTCACTCCCCCCCCGCTCTCCCGCATCGCCCCCCCTCACTCCCCCCCCGCTCTCCCCCAGCCCCCCCTCACTCCCCCCCGCTGTCCCGCATCGCCCCCTCACTCCCCCCCCGCTCTCCCGCATCGCCCCCCCCTCACTCCCTCCCCGCTCTCCCGCATCGCCCCCCCCTCACTCCCCCCCCCCGCTCTCCGGCATCGCCCCCCCCCTCACTCCCCCCCCGCTCTCCCCATCGCCCCCCCTCACTACCCCCTCACTCCCCCCGCACCCCCTCACTCCCCCCCGCTCTCCCGCATCGCCCCCCTCACTCCCCCCCGCTCTCCCCCGCCCCCCTCACACCCCCCCGCTCTCCCCCCGCCCCCCTCACTCCCCCCCCCGCTCTCCACCCGCCCCCCCCTCACTCCCCCCCTCCCTCCCCATCGCCCCCCTCACGCCCCCCCCGCTCTCCCCCTCGCCCCTCTCACTCCACCCCCTCTCTCCCCCCGTCCCCCCTCACTCCCCCCCCACTCTCCCGCATCGCCCCCCCACACTCCCTCCCGCTCTCCCGAATCGCTCCCCCTCACTCACCCCCGCTCTCCACCCCGCCCCCCCTCACTCCCCGCTGCTCTCCCCCCCGCTCTCCCGCATCGCCCCCCCCACTCCCCCCCGCTTTCCCGCATCGCACCCCCTCACTCCCCCCTCACTCCCACCCCGCTCTCCCCCCGCCCCCTCACTCCCCCCGCTCTCTCTCCCCGACCCCCCTCACTCCCCACCCGCTCTTCCCTCGCCCCCCGCTCACTACCCCCCGCTCTCCCGCATCGCCCCCCCCTCACTCCCCCCCCGCTCTCCCCATCGCCCCCCTCACTCCCCCCCGCTCTCCCCGCATCGCCCCCCCTACTCCCCCCCCCGCTCTCCCGCATCGCCCCCCTCACTCCCCACACGCTCTCCCCCCCCGCCCCCTCACTCCCCCCTGCTCTCCCCGCATCGCCTCCCCTACTCCCCCCCGCTCTCCCGCATTGCCCCCCTCACTCCCCACTCGCTCTCCCCCCCGCCCCCCTCACTCCCCCCTCACTCCCTTCCCGCCCCCCCTCACTCCCACCCCCGCTCTCCCCCATCGTCCCCCTCACTCCCCCCCCCGCTCACCCCCGCCCCCCCTTACTCCCCCCCGCTGTCCCGCATCGCCCCCTCACTCCCCCCCCGCTCTCCCGCATCGCCCCCCCCTCACTCCCCCCCCGCTCTCCGGCATCGCCCCCCCCCTCACTCCCCCCCCGCTCTCCCCATCGCCCCCCCTCACTACCCCCTCACTCCCCCCCGCCCCCCCTCACTCCCCCCCCGCTCTCCCCGCATCGCACCCCCTCACACCCCCCCCTCTCACCATCGCCCCCCCCTCACTCCCCCCCCGCTCTCCCCCGCCCCCTCACTCCCCCCCCCCGCTCTCCACCCGCCCCCCCTCACTCCCCGCTGCTCTCCCCCGCTCTCCCCGCATCGCCCCCCCCACTCCCCCCCGCTCTCCCGCATCGCCCCCCTCACTCCCCTCCCGCTCTCCCCGCATCGTCCCCCCTCACTCCTCTCCCGCTCTCCCCCATCGCCCCCCCTCACTCCCCCCCGCTCTCCCCCCGCCCCCCCTCACTCCCCCCTGCTCTCCCTCCGCTCTCCCGCATCGTCCCCCCTCACTCCTCCCTCATCCTCCCCTGCTCTCCCCCCGCCCCCCCCTCACTCCCCACTCGCTCTCCCCCCGCCCCCCCCTCACTCCCCCCTCACTCCCACCCCCGCTCTCCCCCCATCGCCCCCCTCACTTCCCCCCCCCGCTCTCCCCCATGGCCCCCCCCTTACAACCCACCGCTCTCCCGCATCGCCCCCCCCCTCACTCCCCCCCGCTCTCCCGCATCGCCCCCCCTCACTCCCCCCCCGCTCTCCCCCAGCCCCCCCTCACTCCCCCCCCGCTGTCCCGCATCGCCCCCCTCACTCCCCCCCCCGCTCTCCCGCATCGCCCCCCACTCACTCCCTCCCCCGCTCTCCCGCATCGCCCCCCCCTCACTCCCCCCCCCGCTCTCCGGCATCGCCCCCCCCTCACTCCCCCCCCTCACTCCCCCCCGCCCCCCCCTCACTCCCCCCCGCTCTCCCGCATCGCCCCACCTCACTCCCCCCCCGCTCTCCCCCGCCCCCCTCACTCCCCCCCCACTCTCCCCATCGCCCCCCCTCACTCCCCCCCTCTCTCCCCATCGCCCCCCTCACTCCCCCCCCGCTCTCCCCTCGCCCCTCTCACTCCACCCCCTCTCTCCCCCCGTCCCCCTCACTCCCCCCCCACTCTCCCGCATCGCCCCCCACACTCCCTCCCGCTCTCCCGAATCGCTCCCCCTCACTCACCCCCGCTCTCCACCCGCCCCCCCTCACTCCCCGCTGCTCTCCCCCCCGCTCTCCTGCATCGCCCCCCCCCACTCCCCCCCCGCTTTCCCGCATCGCACCCCCTCACTCCCCCCCTCACTCCCCACCCCGCTCTCCCCCCGCCCCTCACTCTCCCCCCGCTCTCTCCCCGACCCCCCTCACTCCCCACCCGCTCTTCCCTCGCCCCCGCTCACTCCCCCCCGCTCTCCCGCATCGCCCCCCCCCTCACTCCCCCCCGCTCTCCCCATCGCCCCCTCACTCCCCCCCGCTCTCCCGCATCGCCCCCCCCACTCCCCCCCCGCTCTCCCGCATCGCCCCCCTCACTCCCCACACGCTCTCCCCCCCGCCCCCCTCACTCCCCCCTGCTCTCCCGCATCGCCCCCCCTACTCCCCCCAGCTCTCCCGCATTGCCCCCCTCACTCCCCACACGCTCTCCCCCCCGGCCCCCTCACTCCCACCCCGCTCTCCCCCACCCCCCCTCACTCCCCCCCGCTCTCCCGCATCGCCCCCCCTCACTCCCCCCCGCTCTCCCCCCGCCCCCCTCACTCCCCCACTCGCTCTCCCCCCCGCCCCCCTCACTCCCCCCTCACTCCCTCCCCGCCCCCCCTTACTCCCACCCCGCTCTCCCCCCATCGTCCCCTCACTCCCCCCCCCGCTCTCCCGCATCGCCCCCTCACTCCCCCCCCGCTCACCCCCCGCCCCCCCTTACTCCCCCCCGCTGTCCCCGCATCGCCCCCCTCACTCCCCCCCCGCTCTCCCGCATCGCCCCCCCCCTCACTCCCCCCCCCGCTCTCCGGCATCGCCCCCCCCTCACTCCCCCCCCGCTCTCCCCATCGCCCCCCCTCACTACCCCCTCACTCCCCCCGCCCCCCCTCACTCCCCCCCGCTCTCCCGCATCGCACCCCCTCACACCCCCCCCTCACCATCGCCCCCCCTCACTCCCCCCCGCTCTCCCCCCGCCCCCCCTCACACCCCCCCCGCTCTCCACCCGCCCCCCCTCACTCCCGCTGCTCTCCCCCCGCTCTCCCGCATCGCCCCCCCCACTCCCCCCCGCTTTGCCGCATCGCACCCCCTCACTCCCCCCTCACTCCCACCCCGCTCTCCCCCCCGCCCCCCGCCCCCTCACTCCCCCCGCTCTCTCCCCGACCCCCCTCACTCCCCACCCGCTCTTCCCTCGTCCCCGCTCACTCCCCCCCCGCTCTCCCGCATCGCCCCCCCCTCACTCCCCCCCGCT
>NW_027308198.1:66724-71724 GCF_047496885.1 Scyliorhinus torazame
GTCCTTCATTGCTAGAGGGATGGAGTTTAAGACTAGGGAGGTTCTGCTGCAACTGTATAAGGTGTTAGTGAGGCCACACCTGGAGTATTGTGTTCAGTTTTGGTCTCCTTACCTGAGAAAGGACGTACTGGCGCTGGAGGGTGTGCAGAGGAGATTCACTAGGTTAATCCCAGAGCTGAAGGGGTTGGATTACGAGGAGAGGTTGAGTAGACTGGGACTGTACTCATTGGAATTTAGAAGGATGAGTGGGGATCTTATAGAAACATATAAGATTATGAAGGGAATAGATAGGATAGATGCGGGCAGGTTGTTTCCACTGGCGGGTGAAAGCAGAACTAGGGGGCATAGCCTCAAAATAAGGGGAAGTAGATTTAGGACTGAGTTTAGAACATAGAACATAGAAAATACAGCACAGAACAGACCCTTCGGCCCACGATGTTGTGCCGAACCTTTGTCCGAGATTAATCATAGATTATCATTGAATTTACAGTGCAGAAGGAGGCCATTCGGCCCTTTGAGTCTGCACCGGCTCCTGGAAAGAGCACCCTACCCAAACTCAACATCTCCGCCCAACACCAAGGGCAATTTTGGACATTAAGGGCAATTTATCATTGCCAATCCACCTAACCTGCACATCTTTGGACTGTGGGAGGAAACCGGAGCACCCGGAGGAAACCCACGCAGACACGGGGAGGACGTGCAGACTCCGCACAGACAGTGACCCAAGCCGGAATCGAACCTGGGACCCTGGAGCTGTGAAGCAATTGTGCTATCCACAATGCTACCGTGCTGCCCTTAAGAACAAATAAATCTACACTATATCATTTTACCGTAATCCATGTACCTATCCAATAGCTGCTTGAAGGTCCCTAATGTTTCCGACTCAACTACTTCCACAGGCAGTGCATTCCATGCCCCCACTACTCTCTGGGTAAAGAACCTACCTCTGATATCCCTCCTCTATCTTCCACCTTTCACCTTAAATTTATGTCCCCTTGTAATGGTTTGTTCCACCCGGGGAAAAAGTCTCTGACTGTCTACTCTATCTATTCCCCTGATCATCTTATAAACCTCTATCAAGTCGCCCCTCATCCTTCTCCGTTCTAATGAGAAAAGGCCTAACACCCTCAACCTTTTCTCGTAAGACCTACTCTCCATTCCAGGCAACATCCTGGGTAAATCTTCTTTGCACCTTTTCCAAAGCTTCCACATCCTTCCTAAAATGAGGCGACCAGAACTGTACACAGTACTCCAAATGTGGCCTTACCAAAGTTTTGTACAGCTGCATCATCACCTCACGGCTCTTAAATTCAATCCCTCTGTTAATGAACGCGAGCACACCATAGGCCTTCTTCACAGCTCTATCCACTTGAGTGGCAACTTTCAAAGATGTATGAACATAGACCCCAAGATCTCTCTGCTCCTCCACATTGCCAAGAACTCTACCGTTAAGCCTGTATTCCGCATTCATATTTGTCCTTCCAAAATGGACAACCTCACACTTTTCAGGGTTAAACTCCATCTGCCACTTCTCAGCCCAGCTCTGCATCCTATCGATGTCTCTTTGCAGCCGACAACAGCCCTCCTCACTATCCACAACTCCACCAATCTTCGTATCGTCTGCAAATTTACTGACCCACCCTTCAACTCCCTCATCTAAGTCATTAATGAAAATCACAAACAGCAGAGGACCCAGAACTGATCCCTGCGGTACGCCACTGGTGACTGGGATCCAGGCTGAATATTTACCATCCACCACCACTCTCTGACTTCTATCGGTTAGCCAGTTCGTTATCCAACTGGCCAAATTTCCCACTATCCCATGCCTCCTTACTTTCTGCATAAGCCTACCATGGGGAACCTTATCAAATGCCTTACTAAAATCCAAGTACACTACATCCACTGCTTTACCTTCATCCACATGCTTGGTCACCTCCTCAAAGAATTCAATAAGATTTGTAAGGCAAGACCTACCCCTCACAAATCCGTGCTGACTATCCCTAATCAAGCAGTGTCTTTCCAGATGCTCAGAAATCCTATCCTTCAGTACCCTTTCCATTACTTTGCCTACCACCGAAGTAAGGCTAACTGGCCTGTAATTCCCAGGGTTATCCCTAGTCCCTTTTTTGAACAGGGGCACGACATTCGCCACTCTCCAATCCCCTGGTACCACCCCTGTTGACAGTGAGGACGAAAAGATCATTGCCAACGGCTCTGCAATTTCATCTCTTGCTTCCCATAGAATCCTTGGATATATCCCGTCAGGCCCGGGGGACTTGTCTATCCTCAAGTTTTTCAAAATGCCCAAACACATCTTCCTTCCTAACAAGTATTTCCTCGAGCTTACCAATCTGTTTCACACTGTCCTCTCCAACAATATCGCCCCTCTCATTTGTAAATACAGAAGAAAAGTACTCGTTCAAGACCTCTCCTATCTCTTCAGACTCAATACACAATCTCCCGCTACTGTCCTTGATCGGACCTACCCTCGCTCTAGTCATTCTCATATTTCTCACATATGTGTAAAAGGCCTTGGGGTTTTCCTTGATCCTCCCCGCCAAAGATTGTTCATGCCCTCTCTTAGCTCTCCTAATCCCTTTCTTCAGTTCCCTCCTGGCTATCTTGTATCCCTCCAATGCCCTGTCTGAACCTTGTTTCCTCAGCCTTACATAAGTCTCCTTTTTCCTCTTAACAAGACATTCAACCTCTCTTGTCAACCATGGTTCCCTCACTCGACCATCTCTTCCCTGCCTGACAGGGACATACATATCAAGGACACGTAGCACCTGTTCCTTGAACAAGTTCCACATTTCACTTGTGTCCTTCCCTGCCAGCCTATGTTCCCAACTTATGCACTTCAATTCTTGTCTGACAACATCGTATTTACCCCTTCCCCCAATTGTAAACCTTGCCCTGTTGCATGCACCTATCCCTCTCCATTACTAAAGTGAAAGTCACAGAATTGTGGTCACTATCTCCAAAATGCTCCCCCACTAACAAATCTATCACTTGCCCTGGTTCATTACCCAGTACTAAATCCAATATTGCCCCTCCTCTGGTCGGACAATCTACATACTGTGTTAGAAAAGCTTCCTGGACACACTGCACAAACACCACCCCATCCAAACTATTTGATCTAAAGAGTTTCCACTCAATATTTGGGAAGTTAAAGTCGCCCATGACTACTACCCTATGACTTCTGCACCTTTCCAAAATCTGTTTCCCAATCTGTTCCTCCACATCGCTGCTACTATTGGGGGGCCGAGAGAAAACTCCTAACAAGGTGACTGCTCCTTTCCTATTTCTGACTTCATCCCATACTACCTCAATAGGGTGATACTCCTCGAACTGCCTTTCTGCAGCTGTTATACTATCTCTAATTAATAATGCCACCCCACCACCTCTCTTACCACCCTCCCTAATCTTATTGAAACATCTATAACCAGGGACCTCCAACAACCATTCATGCCCCTCTTCTATCCAAGTTTTCGTGATGGCCACCACATCGTAGTCCCAAGTACCGATCCATGCCTTAAGTTCACCCACCTTATTCCTGATGCTTCTTGCGTTGAAGTATACACACGTCAACCCATCTCCGTGCCTGCAAATACTCTCCTTTGTCAGTGTTCCCTTCCCCACTGCCTCATTACTCGCTTTGGCGTCCTGAATATCGGCTACCTTAGTTGCTGGACTACAAATCCGGTTCCCATTCCCCTGCCAAATTAGTTTAAACCCTCCCGAAGAGTACTAGCAAACCTCCCTCCCAGGATATTGGTGCCCCTCTGGTTCAGATGCAACCCGTCCTGCTTGTACAGGTCCCACCTTCCCCAGAATGCGCTCCAATTATCCAAATACCTGAAGCCCTCCCTCCTACACCATTCCTGCAGCCACGTGTTCAACTGCACTCTCTCCCTATTCCTAGCCTCGCTATCACGTGGCACCGGCAACAAACCAGAGATGACAACTCTGTGTGTCCTGGCTTTTAACTTACAGCCTAACTCCCTAAACTCGTTTATTACCTCCACACCCCTTTTCCTACCTATGTCGTTGGTACCAATGTGCACCACGACTTCTGGCTGCTCCCCCTCCCCCTTAAGGATCCTGAAGACACGATCCGAGACATCCCTGGCCCTGGCACCCGGGAGGCAAAATACCTTCTGGGAGTCTCGCTCGCGACCACAGAATCTCCTATCTATTCCCCTAACCATTGAATCTCCTACAACTATTGCTTTTCTATTCTCCCCCCTTCCCTTCTGAGCCCCAGAGCCAGACTCAGTGCCAGAGACCTGGCCGCTAGGGCCTTCCCCCGGTAGGTCATCCCCCCCAACAGCATCCAAAACGGTATACTTGTTTTGAAGGGGAACGGCCATGAGGGATCCCTGCACTGTCTGCCTGTTTGTGTTTTTCCCCCTGACTGTAACCCAGCTATTCTTGTCCTGTACCTTGGGTGTGGTTACCTCCCTGTAACTCTTCTCAATCACCCCCTCTGCCTCCCGGATGATCCGAAGTTCATCCAGCTTCAGCTCCAGTTCCCTAACACGGTCTTTGAGGAGCTGAAGGTGGGTGCACTTCCCGCAGGTATAGTCAGCGGGGACACCGGTGGTATCCCTCACCACCCACATCCTACAGGAGGAGCATGCAACTGGCCTAGCCTCCATCCCTTCTTACCTGACAGAATATAGCTGCCCTGTGGACTAACTAAATCTCCGCCCTCCGACTCTGCTCCCAGTCAGCTACACTTTCTGTAAACTCCTGGCTCTCTTCGCACTCTTTGCGGAAATGTCGGAAACAACATGAAAGGAGCACCTTACTCCCTCCTCACCTAACTCCCTCGGTCACCAAACTCTCACTATCGCACTCAAAAAGCACCAAATTCAGCACTCAGTGCAAACAAAGTCTGCACTGTATAAAGTCTGCACTGTAGGGGATCACTTTTATACTGTGAATCTAGCCTCTGAAAACTGGCCTAATCCAATTAACTAATTAACAAGCTCCAGCTG
>NW_027308198.1:76724-79224 GCF_047496885.1 Scyliorhinus torazame
ACGCAGCCCGCTGTCGTGCGGCTCAACCCATGGATCCGGCGCATCCTCGACAACCTCGCACACGAGTCAGGACCGTCCAGCCCACGCATCAAGACTTCCAGTTAAGTGATGCAGATGACCAGGATGACTTCAGAGTTGCCGTCATTGATGTCAACAAGGTCAATGCCATCAATCCAGACGATGAGTGGTGTGCCACCCTGACGGTCAACCGATCGCGCGTCGCCTTCCGTCTGGACACCGGCGCATCCGCCAACCTGATTGCTTACTCTGCAGTCCAGGCCATGAAGGTCAAACCACTCATCACACCATCCCGGCTTAAGATGGTTGACTATAACGGGAACGTTATCCCGTCCGTAGGATCTTGCCAGCTACAGGTGACTCACAAGAGGTACACGGCCACACTCCCCTTCGAAGTTGTGGGCTCATCAAAGGACTCGTTACTGGGCGCACAAGCGTGTAAGGTCCTTCACCTGGTACAGCGCATCATGTCTCTCTCTCCAGATGAGATATCCGACTTCCCGGATGCTGAGTTCCACGCGAATCTCCATTCCCTCCTCGCTCACAACCAGGAGGTTTTTGAAGGCATGGGGACATTGCCACACACGTACAAGATTCGACTCAGACCGGACGCCATCCCTGTCGTTCACGCACCTCGCAGGGTTCCTGCGCCTCTCAAAGACCGCCTCAAGGCACAACTGCAGATTCTTCAGGACCAAGGGGTCCTATCCAAGGTCACGGAGCCCACGCCATGGGTCAGCTCCATGGTCTGTGTAAAGAAGCCCTCTGGCGAGCTCCGTATATGTATAGATCCAAAAGATCTGAACAACAACATCATGCGGGAACACTATCCCATCCCAAAACGAGAAGACCTCACCAGCGAGATGGCGCGAGCCAACATATTCACTAAATTGGATGCGTCCAAAGGATTCTGGCAGATCCAACTGGACCCGGCCAGCCGAAGACTATGCACATTCAACACCCCTTTTGGCAGATTCTGCTACAACCGGATGCCATTCGGCATCATTTCGGCATCTGAAGTATTCCACCGCATTATGGAGCAGATGATGGAAGGCATCGAAGGGGTACGTGTATATGTGGACGATATCATCATTTGGTCCACCACTCCGCAGGAACACATGCATCGTCTTCGACGTGTCTTCACCCGCATACGGCAAAATGGCCTGCGTCTCAACCGTGCGAAGTGTGCTTTCGGCCAGACGGAGCTGAAATTCCTCGGGGACCACATCTCAAGGTCCGGGGTCCGTCCCGATGCAGACAAGGTTAGCGCCATCACAGCCATGCCACGATCGGCTGACAAGAAGGCTGTCTTAAGATTCCTGGGCATGGTCAACTTCCTTGGGAAGTTCATTCCCAACCTGGCTTCTCATACAACAAACATGCGCCATCTCGTAAAAAAATCGACGGAATTCAACTGGCACCAGTCGCATCAGCAGGAATGGGAGGAGCTCAAGCACAAACTGGTCACGGCACCAGTGCTGGCCTTCTTTGACGCGACTCGCCCTACAAAGATCTCAACAGACGCCAGCCAATCTGGTATTGGAGCGGTACTCCTGCAAAAAGACAGCACGTCATCATGGGCCCCGGTTGCGTATGCCTCACGAGCCATGACCCCTACCGAACAGCGCTACGCGCAAATCGAAAAAGAATGCCTGGGCTTGTTAACTGGACTGGACAAGTTCCACGACTATGTGTATGGCCTGCCACGATTCACGGTCGAAACTGACCACCGCCCCCTGGTCAACATCATTAACAAAGACCTGAACGACATGACTCCTCGCCTCCAGCGCATCTTACTCAAACTCAGGAGGTACGATTTTGAACTCATCTACACTCCGGGGAAGGAACTCATAGTGGCGGACACTCTTTCCCGAGCAGTGAGCACACCACCAGATGCGGAGGGGTTCGTGCGTCAAATTGAGGCACACGTGACTCTGACAGCAGCAAATATGCCAGCTGATGATCCTTGTCTGGCCCACATACGCGCAGAGACGGCGACTGACCCTCTGCTGCAGCGAGTGATGCGCCACATGACGGAAGGGTGGCTAAAAGGGCAGTGCCCCCAGTTTTACAATGTGCGAGATGATCTCACCAATATAGACGGGGTCCTTATGAAATCGCATAGGATCGTCATTCCACACAGTGTGCGCCAGATGATTCTTCGTCAACTACACGAAGGCCACTTGGGTGTCGAAAAATGCAGACGAAGGGCCCGGGCGGCGGTATATTGGCCGGGTATTAATGAAGACATAGCCAACATGGTGCTCAACTGCACAACCTGTCAGAGGTTTCAGCCGGCGCAACCTCCGGAAACACTTCTACCACACGAGATGGTGACGTCCCCCTGGGCGAAGGTGGGTGTTGACCTATTTCACGCGCTCGGCAGAGATTACATTGTTATTATAGACTACTTCTCAAACTACCCGGAAGTCATGCCTCTCCATGATCTGACGTCGTCCGCAGTCATTGGGGCCTGCAAGGA
>NW_027308198.1:84224-109224 GCF_047496885.1 Scyliorhinus torazame
ACACCCTCCAGACCCGGCAACCTCCTGGTAAACCTCCTCTGCACCCTCTCCAAAGCCTCCACGTCCTTCTGGCAGTGTGTAAGCTCCTCAAGACATCATTTTCTATTTCCCCAATTCCCCTAACATCCATGCCTTTCTCAACAGTAAATACTGAGGAGAAATATTCATTTAGGATCTATCTCTTGTGGATCCGCACAGCGACGACCTTGTTTATCCTTAAGAGGCCCGACTCTCTCCCTCTTTATCGCTTTATGTATTTGTAGACGCTCTTTGGATTCTCCTTCGCCTTATCTGCCAAAGCAATCTCGTGTCCCCGTTTTGCCCTCCTGATTTCTCTCTTATCTCTACTCCGACGGGCCCTACATTCTTCAAGGGGTCCACTTGATCCCAGCTGCCTTTGCCCGTCATACGCCTCCTTTGTCCTTTTGCCCATGGCCAATATCCCAAGTCACCCAGGGTTCCTCCTTCTACCAGCCTTGCCCTTCACTCTCAGAGGAATGTGCTCACCCTGAACCCTGGTTGACACCCTTTTGAAAGCCTCCCACTTACCAACCTTCCCTTTGCCTGGCAACAGACTCCGCCAATCAACTTTTGAAAGTTCCTGTCCAATACAGTCAAGATTGGCCCTGACCCAATTTACAATTTTAACTTTTAACATTCCAGAACGGTCATCAACAATCAGCACAGATTATGGACTAAGATCCCGGCAATGTAAACATTTCATTGGCTGCTAGCCAAGTCCATCAAGATGTATCATTGCTGGTGTCAGACAAAACAGCGCACCCTGCTGGAGTTTTTTTTAAAAATTAAATCCATCGGCATGGGCAAATTTTTGCCCAGGTACAAAGATTGAAATAGCAGATACTGGGTTCAGTTCCGATTCTGGTTAGTGGGGGGGGTCTCGGGTTAGTTGCTGGTTGGGGGGGTCTCGGATTAGTATCTGGGGGTCCCGGGTTAGTTGCTGGGGAACCCGGGTTAGTTGCTGGGGATTTCGGATTAGTGGGTGCGGGTCCTGGGTCAGTTGGTGGGGATCCGGATTAGTTGCTGGGGGCCCCGGGATAGTTGCTGGGGGTCCCGGGTTAGTTGGTGGGGGTCCCGGGTTAGTTGGTGGGGGTCTCGGGTTAGTTGGTGGGGGTCCCGGGTTAGTTGGTGGGGGTCCCGGGTTAGTTGTTGGGGGCCCCGGGTTAGTTGGTGGGGGTCCCGGGTTAGTTGCTGGGGGTCCCGGGTTAGTTGCTGGGGGTCCCGGGTTAGTTGCTGGGGGTCCCGGGTTAGTTGCTGGGGGTCCCGGGTTAGTTGTTGGGGGTCCCGGGTTAGTTGTTGGGGGTCCCGGGTTAGTTGTTCGGGGTCCCGGGTTAGTTGGTGGGGGTCCCGGGTTAGTTGGTGGGGGTCCCGGGTTAGTTGGTGGGGGTCCCGGGTTAGTTGGTGGGGGTCCCGGGTTAGTTGGTGGGGTTCTCGGGTTCGTTGCTGGGCGTCCCGGGTTAGTTGGTGGGGGTCCCGGGTTAGTTGGTGGGGGTCTCGGGTTAGTTGGTGGGGGTCCCGGGTTAGTTGCTGGGGGTCCCGGGTTAGTTGGTGGGGGTCCCGGGTTAGTTGCTGGGGGTCCCGGGTTAGTTGGTGGGGTTCTCGGGTTAGTTGCTGGGGGTCCCGGGTTAGTTGCTGGGGGACCCGCGTTAGTTGTTGGGGGTCCCGGGTTAGTTGGTGGGGGTCCCGGGTTAGTTGGTGGGGGTCCCGGGTTAGTTTCTGGGGGTCCCGGGTTAGTTGGTGGGGTTCTCGGGTTAGTCGCTGGGGGTCCCGGGTTAGTTGCTGGGGGACCCGGGTTAGTTGTTGGGGGTCCCGGGTTAGTTGGTGGGGGTCCCGGGTTAGTTGGTGGGGGTCTCGGGTTAGTTGCTGGGGGTCCCGGGTTAGTTGGTGGTAGTCCCGGGTTAGTTGGTGGGGGTCCCGGGTTAGTTGGTGGTAGTCCCGGGTTAGTTGGTGGGGGTCCCGGGTTAGTTGGTGGGGGTCCCGGGTTAGTTGGTGGGGGTCCCGGGTTAGTTGCTGGGGGTCCCGGGTTAGTTGCTGGGGGTCTCGGGTTAGTGGGTGGGGGTCCCGGGTTAGTTGGTGGGGGTCTCGGGTTAGTTGCTGGGGGTCCCGGGTTAGTTGGTGGTAGTCCCGGGTTAGTTGGTGGGGGTCCCGGGTTAGTTGCTGGGGGTCTCGGGTTAGTTGGTGGGGGTCCCGGGTTAGTTGGTGGGGGTCCCGGGTTAGTTGGTGGGGGTCCCGGGTTAGTTGGTGGGGGTCCCGGGTTAGTTTCTGGGGGTCTCGGGTTAGTTGCTGGGGGTCCCGGGTTAGTTGCTGGGGGTCCCGGGTTAGTTGCTGGGGGTCCCGGGTTAGTTGGTGGGGGTCCCGGGTTAGTTTCCGGGGGTCCCGGGTTAGTTGCTGGGGGCCCCGGGTTAGTTGGTGGGGGTCCCGGGTTAGTTGGTGGGGGTCCCGGGTTAGTTTCTGGGGGTCCCGGGTTAGTTTCCGGGGGTCCCGGGTTAGTTGCTGGGGGTCCTGGGTTAGTTGCTGGGGGTCCCGGGTTAGTGGGTGAGGGTCCCGGGTTAGTTGGTGGGGGTCCCGGGTTAGTTGGTGGGGGTCCCGGGTTAGTTGGTGGGGGTCCCGGGTTAGTTGGTGGGGGTCACGGGTTAGTTGGTGGGGGTCCCGGGTTAGTTGGTGGGGGTCCCGGGTTAGTGGGTGGGGGTCCCGGGTTAGTTGGTGGGGGTCTCGGGTTAGTTGGTGGGGGTCCCGGGTTAGTTGGTGGGGGTCCCGGGTTAGTTGCTGGGGGTCCCGGGTTAGTGGGTGGGGGTCCCGGGTTAGTTGTTGGGGGTCCCGGGTTAGTTTCTGGGGGTCCCGGGTTAGTTGGTGGGGATCCCGGGTTAGTTGCTGGGGGTCCCGGGTTAGTTGCTGGGGGTCCCGGGTTAGTTGTTGGGGGTCCCGGGTTAGTTGGTGGGGGTCCCGGGTAAGTTGGTGGGGGTCCCGGGTTAGTTGCTGGGTGTCCCGGGTTAGTTGGTGGGGGTCTCGGGTTAGTTGGTGGGGGTCCCGGGTTAGTTGTTGGGAGTCTCGGGTTAGTTGGTGGGTGTCCCGGGTTAGTTGGTGGGGGTCCCGGGTTAGTTGCTGGGGGTCCCGGGTTAGTTGGTGGGGGTCCCGGGTTAGTTGCTGGGGGTCCCGGGTTAGTTTCTGGGGGTCCCGGGTTAGTTTCTTGGGGTCCCGGGTTAGTTGCTGGGGGTCTCGGGTTAGTTGGTGGGGGTCTCGGGTTAGTAGCTGGGGTCCCGGGTTAGTTGTTGGGGGTCTCGGGTTAGTAGCTGGGGTCCCGGGTTAGTTTCTGGGGGTCCCGGGTTAGTTTCTGGGGGTCCCGGGTTAGTTTCTGGGGGTCCCGGGTTAGTTGGTGGGGGTCCCGGGTTAGTTGCTGGGGGTCTCGGGTTCGTTGGTGGGGGTCCCGGGTTAGTAGCTGGGGGTCCCGGGTTAGTTGCTGGGGGTCCCGGGTTAGTTGGTGGGGGTCTCGGGTTAGTTACTGGGGGTCCCGGGTTAGTTGCTGGGGGTCCCGGGTTAGTTTCTGGGGATCCCGGGTTAATTGGTGGGGGTCCCGGGTTAGTTGGTGGGGGTCTCGGGTTAGTTGCTGGGGGTCCCGGGTTAGTTGCTGGGGGTCCCGGGTTAGTTGGTGGGGGTCCCGGGTTAGTTGGTGGGAGTCCCGGGTTAGTTGCTGGGGGTCCCGGGTTAGTTGCTGGGGGTCTCGGGTTAGTTGCTGGGGGTCCCGGGTTAGTTGCTGGGGGTCCCGGGTTAGTTGGTGGGGGTCCCGGGTTAGTTGCTGGGGGTCCCGGGTTAGTTGTTGGGGGTCCCGGGTTAGTTGGTGGGGGTCCCGGGTTAGTTGGTGGGGGTCCCGGGTTAGTTTGGGGGTCCCGGGCTGGTTCGGGGGTCCCGGGCTGGTTTGGGGGTCCCGGGTTAGTTCGGGGGTCCCAGGCTGGTTCGGGGGTCCCGGGTTGTTTGGGGGTCCCGGGTTAGTTAGGTGGTCCCGGGCTGGTTCGGGGGTCCCGGGCTGGTTCGGGGGTCCCGGGTTAGTTCGGGGGTCCCGGGCTGGTTTGGGGGTCCCGGGTTAGTTCGGGGGGTCCCGGGCTGGTTTGGGGGTCCAGGGCTGGTTTGGGGGTCCCGGGCTGGTTTGGGGGTCCCGGGCTGGTTTAGGGGTCCCGGGTTAGTTCGGGGGTCCCGGGCTGGTTCGGGGGTCCCGGGCTGGTTCGGGGGTCCCGGGCTGGTTCGGGGGTCCCGGGCTGGTTTGGGGGTCCCGGGCTGGTTTGGGGGTCCCGGGCTGGTTTGGGGGTCCCGGGTTGGTTTGGGGGTCCCGGGTTAGTTTGGGGGTCCCGGGTTGGTTTGGGGGTCCCGGGTTGGTTTGGGGGTCCCGGGCTGGTACGGGGGTCCCGGGCTGGTTTGGTGGTCCCGGGTTGCTTTGGGGGTCCCGGGTTGGTTTGGGGGTCCCGGGCTGGTACGGGGGTCCCGGGCTGGTTTGGTGGTCCCGGGTTGGTTTGGGGGTCCCGGGCTGGTCTGGGGGTCCCGGGTTAGTTCGGGGGTCCCGGGCTGGTTTGGGGTTCCCGGGTTGGTTTGGGGGTCCCGGGCTGGTACGGAGGTCCTGGGTTATTTTGGGGGTCCCAGGCTGGTTTGGGGGTCCCGGGTTGGTTTGGGGGTCCCGGGTTAGTTCGGGGGTCCCGGGCTGGTTTGGGGGTCCCGGGTTGGTTTGGGGGTCCCGGGTTAGTTCGGGGGTCCCGGGCTGGTTTGGGGGTCCCGGGTTAGTTGCTGGGAGTCCCGGCTTAGTTGCTGGGGGTCCCGGGTTAGTTGGTGGGGGTCCCGGGTTAGTTGTTGGGGGTCCCGGGTTAGTTGCCGGGGGTCCCGGGTTAGTTGCTGGGGGTCCCGGGTTAGTTGGTGGGGGTCCCGGGTTAGTTGGTGGGGGTCTCTGGTTAGTTGTTGGGGGTCCCGGGTTAGTTGCTGGGGGTCCCGGGTTAGTTGGTGGGGGTCCCGGGTTAGTTGCTGGGGGTCCCGGGTTAGTTGCTGGGGGACCCGGGTTAGTTGGTGGGGGTCTCGGGTTAGTTGGTGGGGGTCCCGGGTTAGTTGGTGGGGGTCCCGGGTTAGTTGCTGGGGGACCCGGGTTAGTTGGTGGGGGTCTCGGGTTAGTTGGTGGGGGTCCCGGGTTAGTTGCTGGGGGTCCCGGGTTAGTTGGTGGGGGTCTCGGGTTAGTTGGTGGGGGTCCCGGGTTAGTTGCTGGGGGTCCCGGGTTAGTTGGTGGGGGTCCCGGGTTAGTTGCTGGGGGTCCCGGGTTAGTTTCTGGGGGTCCCGGGTTAGTTTCTTGGGGTCCCGGGTTAGTTGCTGGGGGTCTCGGGTTAGTTGGTGGGGGTCTCGGGTTAGTAGCTGGGGTCCCGGGTTAGTTGTTGGGGGTCTCGGGTTAGTAGCTGGGGTCCCGGGTTAGTTGCTGGGGGTCCCGGGTTAGTTTCTGGGGGTCCCGGGTTAGTTTCTTGGGGTCCCGGGTTAGTTGCTGGGGGTCTCGGGTTAGTTGGTGGGGGTCTCGGGTTAGTAGCTGGGGTCCCGGGTTAGTTGGTGGGGGTCTCGGGTTAGTTGCTGGGGGTCCCGGGTTAGTTGGTGGGGGTCTCGGGTTAGTTGCTGGGGGTCCCGGGTTAGTTGGTGGGGGTCTCGGGTTAGTTGCTGGGGGTCCCGGGTTAGTTGCTGGGGGACCCGGGTTAGTTGCTGGGGGTCCCGGGTGCTTTGGGGGTCCCGGGTTAGTTGGTGGGGGTTCCCGGTTAGTTGCTTGGGGTCCCGGGCTGGTTTGGGGGTCCCGGGCTGGTTCGGGGGTCCCGGGCTGGTTTGGGGGTCCCGGGCTGGTTTGGGGGTCCCGGGCTGGTTTGGGGGTCCCGGGTTGGTTTGGGGGTCCCGGGTTAGTTTGGGGGTCCCGGGTTGGTTTGGGGGTCCCGGGTTGGTTTGGGGGTCCCGGGCTGGTACGGGGGTCCCGGGCTGGTTTGGTGGTCCCGGGTTGGTTTGGGGGTCCCGGGCTGGTTTGGGGGTCCCGGGTTAGTTGTTGGGGGTCTCGGGTTAGTAGCTGGGGTCCCGGGTTAGTTTCTGGGGGTCCCGGGTTAGTTTCTGGGGGTCCCGGGTTAGTTTCTGGGGGTCCCGGGTTAGTTGGTGGGGGTCCCGGGTTAGTTGCTGGGGGTCTCGGGTTAGTTGGTGGGGGTCCCGGGTTAGTAGCTGGGGGTCCCGGGTTAGTTGCTGGGGGTCCCGGGTTAGTTGGTGGGGGTCTCGGGTTAGTTACTGGGGGTCCCGGGTTAGTTGCTGGGGGTCCCGGGTTAGTTTCTGGGGATCCCGGGTTAATTGGTGGGGGTCCCGGGTTAGTTGGTGGGGGTCTCGGGTTAGTTGCTGGGGGTCCCGGGTTAGTTGCTGGGGGTCCCGGGTTAGTTGGTGGGGGTCCCGGGTTAGTTGGTGGGAGTCCCGGGTTAGTTGCTGGGGGTCCCGGGTTAGTTGCTGGGGGTCTCGGGTTAGTTGCTGGGGGTCCCGGGTTAGTTGCTGGGGGTCCCGGGTTAGTTGGTGGGGGTCCCGGGTTAGTTGCTGGGGGTCCCGGGTTAGTTGTTGGGGGTCCCGGGTTAGTTGGTGGGGGTCCCGGGTTAGTTGGTGGGGGTCCCGGGTTAGTTTGGGGGTCCCGGGCTGGTTCGGGGGTCCCGGGCTGGTTTGGGGGTCCCGGGTTAGTTCGGGGGTCCCAGGCTGGTTCGGGGGTCCCGGGTTGTTTGGGGGTCCCGGGTTAGTTAGGTGGTCCCGGGCTGGTTCGGGGGTCCCGGGCTGGTTCGGGGGTCCCGGGTTAGTTCGGGGGTCCCGGGCTGGTTTGGGGGTCCCGGGTTAGTTCGGGGGTCCCGGGCTGGTTTGGGGGTCCAGGGCTGGTTTGGGGGTCCCGGGCTGGTTTGGGGGTCCCGGGCTGGTTTAGGGGTCCCGGGTTAGTTCGGGGGTCCCGGGCTGGTTCGGGGGTCCCGGGCTGGTTCGGGGGTCCCGGGCTGGTTCGGGGGTCCCGGGCTGGTTTGGGGGTCCCGGGCTGGTTTGGGGGTCCCGGGCTGGTTTGGGGGTCCCGGGTTGGTTTGGGGGTCCCGGGTTAGTTTGGGGGTCCCGGGTTGGTTTGGGGGTCCCGGGTTGGTTTGGGGGTCCCGGGCTGGTACGGGGGTCCCGGGCTGGTTTGGTGGTCCCGGGTTGCTTTGGGGGTCCCGGGTTGGTTTGGGGGTCCCGGGCTGGTACGGGGGTCCCGGGCTGGTTTGGTGGTCCCGGGTTGGTTTGGGGGTCCCGGGCTGGTTTGGGGGTCCCGGGTTAGTTCGGGGGTCCCGGGCTGGTTTGGGGTTCCCGGGTTGGTTTGGGGGTCCCGGGCTGGTACGGAGGTCCTGGGTTATTTTGGGGGTCCCAGGCTGGTTTGGGGGTCCCGGGTTGGTTTGGGGGTCCCGGGTTAGTTCGGGGGTCCCGGGCTGGTTTGGGGGTCCCGGGTTGGTTTGGGGGTCCCGGGTTAGTTCGGGGGTCCCGGGCTGGTTTGGGGGTCCCGGGTTAGTTGCTGGGAGTCCCGGCTTAGTTGCTGGGGGTCCCGGGTTAGTTGGTGGGGGTCCCGGGTTAGTTGTTGGGGGTCCCGGGTTAGTTGCCGGGGGTCCCGGGTTAGTTGCTGGGGGTCCCGGGTTAGTTGCTGGGGGTCCCGGGTTAGTTGGTGGGGGTCCCGGGTTAGTTGGTGGGGGTCTCTGGTTAGTTGTTGGGGGTCCCGGGTTAGTTGCTGGGGGTCCCGGGTTAGTTGGTGGGGGTCCCGGGTTAGTTGCTGGGGGTCCCGGGTTAGTTGCTGGGGGACCCGGGTTAGTTGGTGGGGGTCTCGGGTTAGTTGGTGGGGGTCCCGGGTTAGTTGGTGGGGGTCCCGGGTTAGTTGCTGGGGGACCCGAGTTAGTTGGTGGGGGTCTCGGGTTAGTTGGTGGGGGTCCCGGGTTAGTTGCTGGGGGTCCCGGGTTAGTTGGTGGGGGTCTCGGGTTAGTTGGTGGGGGTCCCGGGTTAGTTGCTGGGGGTCCCGGGTTAGTTGGTGGGGGTCCCGGGTTAGTTGCTGGGGGTCCCGGGTTAGTTTCTGGGGGTCCCGGGTTAGTTTCTTGGGGTCCCGGGTTAGTTGCTGGGGGTCTCGGGTTAGTTGGTGGGGGTCTCGGGTTAGTAGCTGGGGTCCCGGGTTAGTTGTTGGGGGTCTCGGGTTAGTAGCTGGGGTCCCGGGTTAGTTGCTGGGGGTCCCGGGTTAGTTTCTGGGGGTCCCGGGTTAGTTTCTTGGGGTCCCGGGTTAGTTGCTGGGGGTCTCGGGTTAGTTGGTGGGGGTCTCGGGTTAGTAGCTGGGGTCCCGGGTTAGTTGGTGGGGGTCTCGGGTTAGTTGCTGGGGGTCCCGGGTTAGTTGGTGGGGGTCTCGGGTTAGTTGCTGGGGGTCCCGGGTTAGTTGGTGGGGGTCTCGGGTTAGTTGCTGGGGGTCCCGGGTTAGTTGCTGGGGGACCCGGGTTAGTTGCTGGGGGTCCCGGGTGCTTTGGGGGTCCCGGGTTAGTTGGTGGGGGTTCCCGGTTAGTTGCTTGGGGTCCCGGGCTGGTTTGGGGGTCCCGGGCTGGTTCGGGGGTCCCGGGCTGGTTTGGGGGTCCCGGGCTGGTTTGGGGGTCCCGGGCTGGTTTGGGGGTCCCGGGTTGGTTTGGGGGTCCCGGGTTAGTTTGGGGGTCCCGGGTTGGTTTGGGGGTCCCGGGTTGGTTTGGGGGTCCCGGGCTGGTACGGGGGTCCCGGGCTGGTTTGGTGGTCCCGGGTTGGTTTGGGGGTCCCGGGCTGGTTTGGGGGTCCCGGGTTAGTTCGGGGTCCCGGGCTGGTTTGGGGTTCCCGGGTTGGTTTGGGGGTCCCGGGCTGGTACGGTGGTCCTGGGTTATTTTGGGGGTCCCAGGCTGGTTTGGGGGTCCCGGGTTGGTTTGGGGGTCCCGGGTTAGTTTGTGGGTCCCGGGCTGGTTTGGGGGTCCCGGGTTGGTTTGGGGGTCCCGGGTTAGTTCAGGGGTCCCGGGCTGGTTTGGGGGTCCCGGGTTAGTTGCTGGGGGTCCCGGGTTAGTTGGTGGGGGTCCCGGGTTAGTTGGTGGGGGTCCCGGGTTAGTTGGTGGGGTTCCCGGGTTAGTTGGTGGGGGTCCCGGGTTAGTTGGTGGGGGTCCCGGGTTAGTTGCTGGGGGTCTCGGGTTAGTTGGTGGGGGTCTCGGGTTAGTAGCTGGGGTCCCGGGTTAGTTGTTGGGGGTCTCGGGTTAGTAGCTGGGGTCCCGGGTTAGTTGCTGGGGGTCCCGGGTTAGTTTCTGGGGGTCCCGGGTTAGTTTCTTGGGGTCCCGGGTTAGTTGCTGGGGGTCTCGGGTTAGTTGGTGGGGGTCTCGGGTTAGTAGCTGGGGTCCCGGGTTAGTTGTTGGGGGTCCCGGGTTAGTTTCTGGGGATCCCGGGTTAATTGGTCGGGGTCTCGGGTTAGTTGCTGGGGGTCCCGGGTTAGTTGGTGGGGGTCCCGGGTTAGTTGCTGGGGGTCCCGGGTTAGTTGCTGGGCGTCCCGGGTTAGTTTCTGGGGGTCCCGGGTTAGTTTCTTGGGGTCCCGGGTTAGTTGCTGGGGGTCTCGGGTTAGTTGGTGGGGGTCCCGGGTTAGTTGGTGGGGGTCCCGGGTTAGTTGCTGGTGGTCCCGGGTTAGTTGCTGGGGGTCCCGGGTTAGTTTCTGGGGGTCCCGGGTTAGTTTCTTGGGGTCCCGGGTTAGTTGCTGGGGGTCTCGGGTTAGTTGGTGGGGTCCCGGGTTAGTTGTTGGGGGTCCCGGGTTAGTTTCTGGGGATCCCGGGTTAATTGGTCGGGGTCTCGGGTTTGTTGGTGGGGGTCCCGGGTTAGTTGCTGGGGGACCCGGGTTAGTTGCTGGGGGTCCCGGGTTAGTTGCTGGGGGTCCCGGGTTAGTTGCTGGGGTTCCCGGGTTAGTTGGTGGGGGTCCCGGGTTAGTTGGTGGGGGTCCCGGGTTAGTTTCTAGGGGTCCCGGGTTAGTTGGTGGGGGTCCCGGGTTAGTTGGTGGGGGTCCCGGGTTAGTTTCTGGGGGTCCCGGGTTAGTTGTTGGGGGTCCCGGGTTAGTTGGTGGGGGTCCCGGGTTAGTTGCTGGGGGTCCCGGGTTAGTTGGTGGGGGTCCCGGGTTAGTTGGTGGGGGTCCCGGGTTAGTTGGTGGGGGTCCCGGGTTAGTTGGTGGGATTCCCGGGTTAGTTTCTGGGGGTCCCGGGTTAGTTGCTGGGGGTCCCGGGTTAGTTTCTGGGGGTCCCGGGTTAGTTGCTGGGGGTCCCGGGTTAGTTGGTGGGGGTCCCGGGTTAGTTGCTGGGGATCCCGGGTTAGTTGGTGGGGGTCTCGTGTTAGTAGCTGGGGTTCCCGGGTTAGTTGGTGGGGGTCCCGGGTTAGTTGGTGGGGGTCTCGGGTTAGTTGGTGGGATTCCCGGGTTAGTTTCTGGGGGTCCCGGGTTAGTTGGTGGGGGTCCCGGGTTAGTTTCTGGGGGTCCCGGGTTAGTTGGTGGGGGTCCCGGGTTAGTTTCTGGGGGTCCCGGGTTAGTTGCTGGGGGTCCCGGGTTAGTTGGTGGGGGTCCCGGGTTAGTTGCTGGGGATCCCGGGTTAGTTGGTGGGGGTCTCGTGTTAGTAGCTGGGGTTCCCGGGTTAGTTGGTGGGGGTCCCGGGTTAGTAGCTGGGGTTCCCGGGTTAGTTGGTGGGGGTCCCGGGTTAGTAGCTGGGGGTCTCGGGTTAGTTGCTGGGGGTCTCGGGTTAGTAGCTGGGGTTCCCGGGTTAGTTGGTGGGGGTGTCGGGTTAGTTGCTGGGGGTCCCGGGTTAGTTGTTGGGGGTCCCGGGTTAGTTGCTGGGGGTCACGGGTTAGTTGTTGGGGGTCCCGGGTTAGATGCTGGGGGTCACGGGTTAGTTGCTGGGGGTCCCGGGTTAGTTGCTGGGGGTCCCGGGTTAGTTGCTGGGGGTCCCGGGTTAGTTGCTGGGGGTCCCGGGTTAGTTGCTGGGGGTCACGGGTTAGTTGGTGGGGGTCCCGGGTTAGTTGCTGGGGGTCCCGGGTTAGTTGCTGGGGGTCCCGGGTTAGTTGCTGGGGGTCCCGGGTTAGTGGGTGGGGGTCCTGGGTTAGTTGCTGGGGGTCCCGGGTTAGTTGGTGGGGGTCCCGGGTTCGTTGCTGGGGGTCTCGGGTTAGTTGCTGCGGGTCCCGGGTTAGTTGCTGGGGGTCCCGGGTTAGTTGCTGGGGGTCCCGGGTTAGTTGCTGGGGGTCACGGGTTAGTTGCTGGGGGTCACGGGTGGTTTGGGGGTCCCGGGTTAGTTCGGGGTTCCGGGCTGGTTCGGGGGTCCCGGGTTAGTTCGGGGGTCCCGGGTTGGTTTGGGGGTCCCGGGCTGGTTCGGGGGTCCCGGGTTGGTTTGGAGGTTCCGGGTTAGTTTGGGGGTCCCGGGCTGGTTCGGGGGTCCCGGGCTGGTTTGGGGGTCCCGGGTTAGTTCAGGGGTCCCAGGCTGGTTCGGGGGTCCCGGGTGGTTTGGGGGTCCCGGGTTAGTTCGGGGGTCCCGGGCTGGTTCGGGGGTCCCGGGCTGGTTCGGGGGTCCCGGGCTGGTTTGGGGGTCCCGGGTTAGTTCGGGGGTCCCGGGCTGGTTTGGGGGTCCAGGGCTGGTTTGGGGGTCCCGGGCTGGTTTGGGGGTCCCGGGCTGGTTTAGGGGTCCCGGGTTAGTTCGGGGGTCCCGGGCTGGTTCGGGGGTCCCGGGCTGGTTCGGGGGTCCCGGGCTGGTTCGGGGGTCCCGGGTGGTTTGGGGGTCCCGGGCTGGTACGGGGGTCCCGGGTTGGTTTGGGGGTCCCGGGTTAGTTCGGGGGTCCCGGGCTGGTTTGGGGGTCCCGGGTTGGTTTCGGGGTCCCGGGCTGGTTTGGTGGTCCCGGGTTGGTTTGGGGGTCCCGGGCTGGTTTGGGGGTCCCGGGTTAGTTCGGGGGTCCCGGGCTCGTTTGCGGTTCCCGGGTTGGTTTGGGGGTCCCGGGCTGGTACGGAGGTCCCGGGTTATTTGGGGGTCCCGGGCTGGTTTGGGGGTCCTGGGTTGGTTTGGGGGTCCCGGGTTAGTTCGGGGGTCCCGTGCTGGTTTGGGGGTCCCGGGTTGGTTTGGGGGTCCCGGGTTAGTTCGGGGGTCCAGGGCTGGTTTGGGGTTCCCGGGTTAGTTGCTGGGGGTCCCGGGTTAGTTGCTGGGGGTCCCGGGTTAGTTGGTGGGGGTCTCCGGTTAGTTGGTGGGGGTCCCGGGTTAGTTGGTGGGGTTCCCGGGTTAGTTGGTGGGGGTCCCGGGTTAGTTACTGGGGGTCCCGGGTTAGTTGCTTGGGGTCCCGGGTTAGTTGCTTGGGGTCCCGGGTTAGTTGCTGGGGGTCCCGGGTTAGTTGGTGGGGGTCCCGGGTTAGTTGGTGGGGGTCCCGGGTTAGTTGCTGGGGGTCTCGGGTTAGTTGCTGGGGGTCCCGGGTTAGTTGTTGGGGGTCCCGGGTTAGTTGGTGGGGGTCCCGGGTTAGTTGGTGGGGGTCCCGGGTTAGTTTCTGGGGGTCCCGGGTTAGTTTCTGGGGGTCCCGGGTTAGTTGCTGGGGGTCCCGGGTTAGTTTCTGAGGGTCCCGAGTTAGTTTCTGGGGGTCCCGGGTTAGTTTCTTGGGGTCCCGGGTTAGTTGCTGGGGGTCCCGCGTTAGTTGCTGGGGATCCTGGGTTAGTTGCTGGGGGTCCCGGGTTAGTTGGTGGGGGTCCCGGGTTAGTTGGTGGGGGTCCCGGGTTAGTTGGTGGGGGTCCCGGGTTAGTTGGTGGGGGTCTCGGGTTAGTAGCTGGGGTCCCGGGTTAGTGGGTGGGGGTCCCGGGTTAGTTTCTGGGGATCCCGGGTTAATTGGTGGGAGTCCCGGGTTAGTTGCTGGGGGTCTCGGGTTAGTTGGTGGGGGTCCCGGGTTAGTTGCTGGGGGTCCCGGGTTAGTTGCTGGGGGTCCCGGGTTAGTTGTTGGGGGTCCCGGGTTAGTTGGTGGGGGTCCCGGGTTAGTTGCTGGGGGTCCCGGGTTAGTTGCTGGGGGTCCCGGGTTAGTTGGTGGGGGTCCCGGGTTAGTTGGTGGGAGTCCCGGGTTAGTTGCTGGGGGTCTCGGGTTCGTTGGTGGGGGTCCCGGGTTAGTTGCTGGGGGTCCCGGGTTAGTTGGTGGGGGTCCCGGGTTAGTTGGTGGGGGTCCCGGGTTAGTTGCTGGGGGTCCCGGGTTCGTTGCTGGGGGTCCCGGGTTAGTTGCTGGGGGTCCCGGGTTAGTTGTTGGGGGTCACGGGTTAGTTGGTGGGGGTTCCGGGTTAGTTGCTGGGGGTCCCGGGTTAGTTCGCGGGTCCCGGGTGGTTTGGGGGTCCCGGGTTAGTTCGGGGTTCCGGGCTGGTTCGGGGGTCCCGGGTTGGTTTGGGGGTCCCGGGCTGGTTCGGGGGTCCCGGGTTGGTTTGGAGGTTCCGGGTTAGTTTGGGGGTCCCGGGCTGGTTTGGGGGTCCCGGGTTGGTTTGGGGGTCCCGGGCTGGTTCGGGGGTCCCGGGTTGGTTTGGAGGTTCCGGGTTAGTTTGGGGGTCCTGGGCTGGTTCGGGGGTCCCGGGCTGGTTTAGGGGTCCCGGGTTAGTTCGGGGGTCCCAGGCTGGTTCGGGGGTCCCGGGTGGTTTGGGGGTCCCGGGTTAGTACGGGGGTCCCGGGCTGGTTCGGGGGTCCCGGGCTGGTTCGGTGGTCCCGGGCTGGTTTGGGGGTCCCGGGTTAGTTCGGGGGTCCAGGGCTGGTTTGGGGGTCCAGGGCTGGTTTGGGGATCCCGGGCTGGTTTGGGGGTCCCGGGCTGGTGTAGGGGTCCCGGGTTAGTTCGGGGGTCCCGGGCTGGTTCGGGGGTCCCGGGCTGGTTCGGGGGTCATGTGCTGGTTTGGGGGTCCCGGGTGGTTTGGGGGTCCCGGGTGGTTTGGGGGTCCCGGGCTGGTTTGATGGTCCCGGGTTGGTTTGGGGGTCCCGGGCTGGTTTGGGGGTCCCGGGCTGGTTCGGGGGTCCCGGGTTAGTTCGGGGGTCCCGGGCTGGTTTGGGGTTCCCGGGTTGGTTTGGGGGTCCCGGGCTGGTACGGAGGTCCCGGGTTATTTTGGGGGTCCCGGGCTGGTTTGGGGTTCCCGGGTTGGTTTGGGGGTCCCGGGTTAGTTCGGGGGTCCCGGGCTGGTTTGGGGTTCCCGGGTTGGTTTGGGGGTCCCGGGCTGGTTCGGGGGTCCCGGGTTATTTCGGGGTTCCGGGCTGGTTCGGGGGTCCCGGTTGGTTTGGGGGTCCCGGGCTGGTTCGGGGGTCCCGGGTTATTTCGGGGTTCCGGGCTGGTTCGGGGGTCCCGGTTGGTTTGGGGGTCCCGGGCTGGTTTGGGGGTCCCGGGTTACTTCGGGGGTCCCGGGCTGGTTTCGGGGTCCCGGGTTGGTTTGGGGTCCCGGGCTGGTTCGGGGGTCCCGGGCTGGTTCGGGGGTCCTGGGCTGGTTTGGTGGTCCCGGGTTAGTTCGGGGGTCCCGGGCTGGTTTGGGGGTCCCGGGTTAGTTCGGGGGTCCCGGGCTGGTTTGGGGGTCCCGGGCTGGTTCGGGGTTCCCGGGCTGGTTTGGTGGTCCCGGGTTAGTTCGGGGGTCCCGGGCTGGTTTGGGGGTCCCGGGTTAGTTCGGGGGTCCCGGGCTGGTTTGGGGGTCCCGGGCTGGTTTGGGGGTCCCGGGCTGGTTCGGGGGTCCCGGGCTGGTTCGGGGGCCCCGGGCTGGTTCGGGGGTCCCGGGCTGGTTCGGGGGTCCCGGGCTGGTTCGGGGGTCCCGGGCTGGTTCGGGGGTCCCGGGCTGGTTCGGGGGTCCCGGGCTGGTTTGGGGGTCCCGGGCTGGTTTGGGGGTCCCGGGCTGGTTCGGGGGTCCCGGGCTGGTTCGGGGGCCCCGGGCTGGTTCGGGGGTCCCGGGCTGGTTCGGGGGTCCCGGGCTGGTTAGGGGGTCCCGGGCTGGTTCGGGGGTCCCGGGCTGGTTCGGGGGTCCCGGGCTGGTTCGGGGGTCCCGGGCTGGTTTGGGGGTCCCGGGCTGGTTCGGGGGTCCCGGGCTGGTTCGGGGGTCCGGGGTTTGGAAGGGCGTGTTACTCACGCGGGGTCTTTGAGCAGGAGTTTCCGGATGAAATCCTTCGCCATGTTGCTGGTCCTCCCGAAGCACGGATCCTCCATCTCATAATTCAGCTCCACGATGTTGGAGAGGGTCTCGCTGTCCGTGTCCCCCTGGAACGGGGACAGGCCACTCAACCTGCGGCACGTCAACCGAGAGGGGCGTCACATCCTGACCCAGTCACAACCAGAGGATCACACCGCCCAGTACTGGGGGCCATTCAGTCCATCACGCCTGTGCTAGCTCCCTGAAGGAGCTATTTGCCCCAAACCTGCCGCTCGCTCGACCCCCCCCCCCCCCGCATCACTGTAAATTCCCAACAGAGATCCTCACAGACAGAGAGATACCCTCACACAGACAGAGAGAGACCCCCACAGACAGAGAGAGACCCCCACAGACAGAGAGAGAGACCCTCACACAGACAGAGAGAGACCCTCACACAGACAGAGAGAGAGACCCTCACACAGACAGAGAGAGACCCTCACACAGACAGAGAGAGAGACCCTCACACAGACAGAGAGAGACCCCCACAGACAGAGAGAGACCCCCACAGACAGAGAGAGAGACCCTCACACAGACAGAGAGAGACCCTCACACAGACAGAGAGAGAGACCCTCACACAGACAGAGAGAGATACCCTCACACAGACAGAGAGAGAGACCCTCACACAGACAGAGACCCTCACACAGACAGAGAGAGAGACCCTCACACAGACAGAGAGAGACCCCCACAGACAGAGAGAGACCCCCACAGACAGAGAGAGAGACCCTCACACAGACAGAGAGAGACCCTCACACAGACAGAGAGAGAGACCCTCACACAGACAGAGAGAGAGACCCTCACACAGACAGAGAGAGACCCTCACAGACAGAGAGAGACCCACACAGACAGAGAGAGAGACCCACACAGACAGAGAGAGAGACCCTCACACAGACAGAGAGAGACCCTCACACAGACTGAGAGAGACCCTCACACAGACAGAGAGAGAGACCCTCACACAGACAGAGAGAGACCCACACAGACAGAGAGAGAGAGAGACCCTCACACAGAGAGAGAGACCCCCACAGACAGAGAGAGACCCCACACAGACAGAGAGAGAGAGACCCTCACACAGACAGAGAGAGAGACCCTCACACAGACAGAGAGAGACCCACACAGACAGAGAGAGAGAGAGACCCTCACACAGACAGAGAGAGAGAGACCCTCACACAGGCAGAGAAAGAGACCCTCACACAGACAGAGAGAGAGACCCTCACACAGACAGAGAGAGACCCTCACACAGACAGAGAGAGAGACCCTCACACAGACAGAGAGAGACCCTCACACAGACAGAGAGAGAGAGACCCTCACACAGACAGAGAGAGAGAGACCCTCACACAGACAGAGAGAGAGACCCTCACACAGACAGAGAGAGAGACCCTCACACAGACAGAGAGACCCCCACACAGACAGAGAGAGACCCTCACACAGTCAGAGAGAGAGACCCTCACACAGTCAGAGAGAGAGACCCTCACACAGACAGAGAGAGACCCACACACAGACAGAGAGAGACCCACACACAGACAGAGAGAGAGAGACCCTCACACAGACAGAGAGACCCTCACACAGACAGAGAGAGAGACCCTCACACTTACAGAGAGAGACTATCACACAGACAGAGAGACCCCCACACAGACAGAGAGAGACCCTCACACAGACAGAGAGAGAGACCCTCACACAGACAGAGAGAGACCCCCACACAGAGAGAGAGACCCTCACACAGACAGAGAGAGACCCTCACACAGAGAGAGAGAGTGACCCCCACACAGACACAGAGAGAGAAACCCTCACACAGACAGAGAGAGAGACCCTCACACAGACAGAGAGAGACCCTCACACAGACACAGAGAGAGAGAGACCCTCACACAGACAGAGAGAGACCCTCACACAGACAGAGAGAGAGAGAGACCCTCACACAGACAGAGTAAGAGACCCTCACACAGACAGAGAGAGAGAGAGACCCTCACACAGACAGAGAGAGAGAGAGACCCTCACACAGACAGAGTAAGAGACCCTCACACAGACAGAGAGAGATACCCTCACACAAACAGAGAGAGAGAGACACTCACACAAACAGAGAGAGAGAGACCCTCACAGACAGAGAGAGAGAGACCCTCACGCAGACAGAGAGAGAGAGACCCTCACACAGACAGAGAGAGAGACCCTCACACAGAGAGAGACCCCCACACAGACAGAGAGAGACCCTCACACAATCAAAGAGAGACCCTCACACAGACAGAGAGACCCTCACACAGACAGAGAGAGAGACCCTCACACAGACAGAGAGAGACCCACACACAGACAGAGAGAGAGACCCACACAGACAGAGAGAGAGAGAGACCCTCACACAGACAGAGAGAGAGAGACCCTCACACAGACAGAGAGAGACCCTCACACAGACAGAGAGAGAGAGAGACCCTCACACAGACAGAGTAAGAGACCCTCACACAGACAGAGAGAGATACCCTCACACAAACAGAGAGAGAGAGACCCTCACACAGACAGAGAGAGACCCACACACAGACAGAGAGAGAGACCCACACAGACAGAGAGAGAGAGAGACCCTCACACAGACAGAGAGAGAGAGACCCTCACACAGGCAGAGAAAGAGACCCTCACACAGACAGAGAGAGAGACCCTCACACAGACAGAGAGAGACCCTCACACAGACAGAGAGAGAGAGAGACCCCCACACAGACAGAGAGAGACCCTCACACAATCAGAGAGAGACCCTCACACAGGCAGAGAAAGAGACCCTCACACAGACAGAGAGAGAGACCCTCACACAGACAGAGAGAGACCCTCACACAGACAGAGAGAGAGACCCTCACACAGACAGAGAGAGACCCTCACACAGACAGAGAGAGAGAGACCCTCACACAGACAGAGAGAGAGACCCTCACACAGACAGAGAGACCCTCACACAGACAGAGAGATCCCCACACAGACAGAGAGAGACCCTCACACAGTCAGAGAGAGAGACCCTCACACAGTCAGAGAGAGAGACCCTCACACAGACAGAGAGAGACCCACACACAGACAGAGAGAGAGAGACCCTCACACAGTCAGAGAGAGAGACCCTCACACAGACAGAGAGAGACCCACACACAGACAGAGAGAGACCCACACACAGACAGAGAGAGAGAGACCCTCACACAGTCAGAGAGAGAGACCCTCACACAGACAGAGAGAGACCCTCACACAGACAGAGAGAGACCCTCACAGACAGAGAGAGACCCACACAGACAGAGAGAGAGAGAGACCCTCACACAGACAGAGAGAGAGACCCTCACAGACAGAGAGAGAGACCCTCACAGACAGAGAGAGAGACCCTCACACAGACAGAGAGAGACCCTCACACAGACAGAGAGAGAGACCCTCACACAGACAGAGAGAGAAAGACCCTCACACAGACAGAGAGAGAGACCCTCACACAGACAGAGAGAGAGAGAGACCCTCACACAGACAGAGAGAGAGACCCTCACACAAACAGAGAGAGAGATACCCTCACACAAACAGAGAGAGAGAGACCCTCACACAGACAGAGAGGGAGAGACCCTCAAACAGACAGAGAGAGATACCCTCACACAAACAGAGAGAGAGAGACCCTCACACAGACAGAGAGAGAGAGACCCTCACGCAGACAGAGAGAGAGAGACCCTCACGCAGACAGAGAGAGAGACCCCCACACAGACAGAGAGAGACCCTCACACAATCAGAGAGAGACCCTCACACAGACAGAGAGACCCTCACACAGACAGAGAGAGAGACCCTCACACAGACAGAGAGAGACCCACACACAGACAGAGAGAGAGAGACCCTCACACAGACAGAGAGAGAGACCCTCACACTTACAGAGAGAGAGACCCTCACACTTACAGAGAGAGAGACCCTCACACAGACAGAGAGACCCTCACACAGACAGAGCGAGACCCCACACAGACAGAGCGAGACCCTCACACAGACTGAGAGAGACCCTCACACAGCCAGAGAGAGACCCTCACAGACAGAGAGCGACCCTCACACAGACAGAGAGAAAGACCCTCACACAGACAGAGAGAGAGACCCTCACACAGACAGAGAGAGAGACCCTCACACAGACAGAGAGAGAGAGACCCTCACGCAGACAGAGAGAGAGAGACCCACACACAGACAGAGAGAGAGACCCACAGACAGAGAGAGACCCTCACACAGACAGAGAGAGACCCCCACACAGACAGAGAGACCCACAGACAGAGAGAGACCATCTCACAGCCAGAGAGAGCCCCTCACAGACAGAGAGAGAGACCCTCACACAGACAGAGAGAGAGACCCTCACACAGACAGAGAGAGACCCACACAGACAGAGAGAGAGAGAGACCCTCACACAGACAGAGAGAGAGACCCTCACACAGACAGAGAGAGAGACCCACACACAGACAGAGAGAGAGACCCACAGACAGAGAGAGACCCTCACACAGACAGAGAGAGACCCCCACACAGACAGAGAGACCCACAGACAGAGAGAGACCATCTCACAGCCAGAGAGAGCCCCTCACAGACAGAGAGAGAGACCCTCACACAGACAGAGAGAGAGACCCTCACACAGACAGAGAGAGAGACCCTCACACAGACAGAGAGAGACCCACACAGACAGAGAGAGAAACCCTCACACAGTCAGAGAGAGACCCTCACACAGACAGAGAGAGACCCTCACACAGACAGAGAGAGAGACCCTCACACAGATAGAGAGAGAGCGAGAGACCCTCACACAGACAGAGAGAGAGACCCTCACACAGACAGAGAGAGACCCACACAGACAGAGAGAGAGAACCTCACACAGTCAGAGAGAGACCCTCACACAGACAGAGAGAGACCCTCACACAGACAGAGAGAGAGACCCTCACACAGACAGAGAGAGACCCACACAGACAGAGAGAGAGAACCTCACACAGTCAGAGAGAGACCCTCACACAGTCAGAGAGAGAGACCCTCACACGGACAGACAGAGAGACCCTCACACAGACAGAGAGAGTGACCCTCACACAGACAGAGAGAGAGACCCACACAGACAGAGAGAGACCCTCACACAGACAGAGAGAGAGACCCACACAGACAGAGAGAGACCCTCACACAGACTGAGAGAGAGACCCTCACACAGAGAGAGAGACCCTCACACAGACAGAGAGAGACCCTCACACAGACAGAGAGAGAGACCCTCACACAGATAGAGAGAGAGCGAGAGACCCTCACACAGACAGAGAGAGAGACCCTCACACAGACAGTGAGAGACCCACACAGACAGAGAGAGAGAACCTCACACAGTCCGAGAGAGACCCTCACACAGACAGAGAGAGAGACCCTCACACGGACAGACAGAGAGACCCTCACACAGACAGAGAGACCCTCACACAGACAGAGAGAGAGACCCTCACACAGACAGAGAGAGAGACCCACACAGACAGAGAGAGACCCTCACACAGACAGAGAGAGAGACCCACACAGACAGAGAGAGACCCTCACACAGACAGAGAGAGACCCTCACACAGACAGAGAGAGACCCTCACACAGACAGAGAGAGACCCACACAGACAGAGAGAGACCCTCACACAGACAGAGAGAGACCCTCACACAGACAGAGAGAGACCCACACAGACAGGGCGAGTGACCCCCACACAGTCAGGGACCCCCCCCCCCCCGTGACGAGGCAGACAGGCTCTGTACAGCGACGCTGGTGGAGGTGGGGTTGAGCGATTTACTTACAGAATGAAGGTGATGACTCCAACACTCCTGGAGGACAGAAGAAGGAGGCGATTAAGTGGGAGTGAGGGGTGAAAGCCGACTGCGACATCCCCGTTACCCCAGGAGCGACATCAATGTAAACGCAGCGAGTGACCTAATCCCCCTGCCTCTGACCACTCCAAACCTGAATGGGACAATTCACCCATTCACTGCGGGTCTCCCTCGAGAGGGTCTCGCAGTCTCCAACCCTCCCCCTCGGTCAGCGTCCCCCCTCCATCACATTACCACCCCCACCCCACCTCCCCTCCACCGTCCCATCTCAGCTCATCCACTGCCGAGACCCTCGTCCCGGATTCCGTTCGCCCCCAGGTCTGACTGTCACAGAGCTCCGAGGAGAAGTGGGGGCCATTGCCACATCCAGCCTCCTCCCCATTCACTCCCTACCCCCTCCCTATCTCTGTAACCTCCTCCAGCCCCTACACCCCTCCCTATCTCTGTAACCTCCTCCAGCCCCCACACCACCTCCCTATCTCTGTAACCTCCTCCAGCCCCTGCACCCATCCCTATCTCTGTAACCTCCTCCAGCCCCTACACCCCCTCCCTATCTCTGTAACCTCCTCCAGCCGCTGCACCCCCTCCCTATCTCTGTAACCTCCTCCAGCCCCTACACCCCCTCCCTATCTCTGTAACCTCCTCCAGCCCCTACACCCCCTCCCTATCTCTGTAACCCCCTCCAGCCCCTCCCTATCTCTGTAACCTCCTCCAGCCCTTACACCCCCTCCCTATCTCTGTAACCTCCTCCAGCCCCTACACCCCCTCCCTATCTCTGTAACCCCCTCCAGCCCCTCCCTATCTCTGTAACCTCCTCCAGCCCCTACACCCCCTCCCTATCTCTGTAACCTCCTCCAGCCTCTCCCTATCTCTGTAACCTCCTCCAGCCCTTACACCCCCCTCCCTATCTCTGTAACCTCCTGCAGCCCCTACACCCCCTCCCTATCTCTGTAACCTCCTCCACCCCCCACACCCCCTCCCTATCTCTGTAACCACCTCCAGCCTCTACACCCCCTCCCTATCTCTGAAATCTCCTCCAACCCCGACACCCCCTCCCTATCTCTGTGACCTCCTCCAGCCCCTACACCCCCCTCCCTATCTCTGTAACCGCCTTCAGTCCCTACACCCCCTCCCTATCTCTGTAACCTCCTCCAGCCCCCTACACCCCCTCCCTATCTCTGTAACCTCCTCCAGCCCCTACACCCCCTCCCTATCTCTGTAACCTCCTCCAGCCCCTACACCCCCTCCCTATCTCTGTAACCTCCTCCAGCCTCTACACCCCCTCCCTATCTCTGTAACCTCCTCCAGCCCCTACACCCCCTCCCTATCTCTGTAACCTCCTCCAGCCCCTACACCCCCTCCCTATCTCTGTAACCTCCTCCAGGCCCTACAACCCCTCCCTATCTCTGTAACCTCCCCAGGCCCCTACACCCCCTCCCTATCTCTGTAACCTCCTCCAGCCCCTACAACCCCCTCCCTGTCTCTGTAACCTCTTCCAGCCCCTACACCCCCTCCCTATCTCTGTAACCTCCTCCAGCCCCTACACCCCCTCCCTATCTCTGTAACCTCCACCAGCCCCTACACCCCCTCCCTATCTCTGTAACCTCCTCCTGCCTCCTACTCCCCCTCCCTATCTCTGTAACATACTCCAGCCCCTACACCCCCTCCCTATCTCTGTAACCGCCCACAGGCCCTACACCCCCTCCCTATCTCTGTAACCTCCTCCAGCCCCTACACCCCCTCCCTATCTCTGTAACCTCCTCCAGCCCCAACACCCCCTCCCTATCTCTGTAATCTCCTGCAGCCCCTACACCCCCTCCCTATCTCTGTAACCTCCTACACCCCTCCCTACCCCTGTTACCCCCTCCAGCCCCTACACCCCCTCCCTATCTCTGTAACCTCCTCCAGCCACTACACCCCCTCGCTATCTCTGTAACCTCCTCCAGCCCCAACACCCCCTCCCTATCTCTGTAACCTCCTCCAGCCCCTACATCCCCTCCCTATCTCTGTAACCTCCTCCTGCCCCAACACCCCCTCCCTATCTCTGTAACCTCCTACGGGCCCGACACTCCCTCCCTATCTCAGTAACCTCCTCCAGTCCCTACACCCCCTTCCTATCTCTGTAACCTCCTCCAGCCCCTACACCCCCCTCCCTATCTCTGTAACCTCCTCCATCCCCTACACCCCCTCCCTATCTCTGTAACCTCCTCCAGCCCCTACACTCCCTCCCTATCTCTGAAACCTCCTCCAGCCCCAACACCCCCTCCCTATCTCTGTAACCTCCTCCAGCCCGTACACCCCTCCCTATCTCTGTAACCTCCTCCAGCCCCTACACCCCCTCCCTATCTCTGTAACCTCCTCCAGCCCCTACACCCCCTCCCTATCTCTGTAACCTCCTCCAGCCCCTACACCCCCTCCCTATCTCTGTAACCTCCTCCACCCCCTCCCTATCTCTGTAACCTCCTCCAGCCCGTACACCCCCTCCCTATCTCTGTAACCTCCTCCAGTCCCTACACCACCTCCACCCCCTCCCTATCTCTGTAACCTCCTCCAGCCCCTACACCCCCTCCCTATCTCTGTAACCTCCCCCAGACCCTACACCCCCTCCCTATCTCTGTAACCTCCTCCAGTCCCTACACCCCCTCCCTATCTCTGTAACCTCCTACACCCCTCCCTATCCCTGTTACCCCCTCCAGCCCCTACACCCCCTCCCTATCTCTGTAAGCTCCTCCACCCCCTACACCCCTCCCTATCCCTGTAACCTCCTACAGCCCCTATTCCCCCTCCCTATCTCTTTAACCTCCTCCAGCCCCTACACCCCCTCCCTATCTCTGTAACCCCCTCCAGCCCATACACCCCCTCCCTATCTCTGTAACCTCCTCCAGTCCCCTACACCCCCTCCCTATCTCTGTAACCTCCCCCAGCCCCTACATCCCCTCCCTATCTCTGTAACCTCCCCTAGTCCCTACACCCCCTCCCTATCTCTGTAACCTCCCCCAGCCCCTCCATCCCCTCCCTATCTCTGTAACCTCCCCTAGTCCCTACACCCCCTCCCTATCTCTGTAACCTCCTCCAGCCCCTACACCCCCTCCCTATCTCTGTAACCTCCTCGAGCCCCTACACCCCCTCCCTATGTCTGTAACCTCCTCCAGCCCCTACACACCCTCCCTATCTCTGTAACCTCCTCCAGCCCCTACACCCCCTCCCTATCTCTGTAACCTCCTCCAGCCCCGACACGCCCTCCCTATCTCTCTAAGCTCCTCCAGCCCCGACACCCCCTCCCTATCTCTGTAACCTCCTCGAGCCCCTACACCCCCTCCCTATCTCTGTAACCCCCTCCAGCCCCTACACCCCCTCCCTATGTCTGTAACCTCCTCCAGCCCCTACACCCCCTCCCTATCTCTGTAACCTCCTCCAGCCCCTACACTCCCTCCCTATCTCTGTAACCTCCTCCAGCCCCTACAATCCTCCCTGTCTCTGTAACCTCCTCCAGACCCTACACCCCCTCCCTATCTCTGTAACCTCCCCCAGCCCCTACAACCCCTCCCTATCTCTGTAACCTCCCCCAGTCCCTACACCCCTCACTATCTCTGTAACCTCCCCCAGCCCCTACACCCCCTCCCTATCTCTGTAACCTCCTCCAGCCCCTTGACCCCCTCCCTATCTCTGTAACCTCCTCCAGCCCCTTGACCCCCTCCCTATCCCTGTAACCTCCTCCAGAGCCTACACCCCCTCCCTATCACTGTGAACTCCTCCAGCCCCTACACCCCCTCCCTATCTCTGTAACTTCATCCAGCCCCTTGACCCCCTCCCTATCTCTGTAACCTCCTCCAGCCCCTACAACCCCTCCCTATCTCTGTAACCTCCTCCAGCCCCTACACCCCCTCCCTATCTCTGTAACCTCCTCCAGCCCCTACACCCCCTCCCTATCTCTGTAACCTCCTCCAGCCCCTACACCGCCTCCCTATCTCTGTAACCTCCTCCAGCCCCGACACCCCCTCCCTATCTCTGTAACGTCCTCCAGCCCCTACACCCCCT
>NW_027308198.1:116602-162602 GCF_047496885.1 Scyliorhinus torazame
GAAACGAAAAGCACCCCAACCCCCAACTGAACAGGCAGAACACACCCCGATGAACCCTGTCACCACACAGCGCAGGGCCACAGCAGAAGGGAACACAAGATACACGTCTGATAAAATAACACCGTTCCAAACCACATCGGACCCCCACCAGTTCTTTGCAAGAGCAGGCGATCATGGTACGGCCTGGATGAAAAGGAGCAAGTGAAGCTCACAGTTTTAAGCCTCGACCCTTCAGTCGTGGCATCCCTTCCCGACCCACAGAATGTAGGAGGAGGCACCCTACAAGAAATGGACACAGTGATCCTAGATGCGATCGGCTATAACAAAGGAGACCCCGTAGAAGGCCTAAACAAGTGGAGGCAAAAGAAGAGAGAGCACCCCACAGCGTATGCTGAACGCATGTGGATAGATTTCACAGCAGTATTCGGAGAGTTAGCCCGCGCCCATTTGACCGTGGATAATATGGCCAAGTGGACTCGAATCCTAGTCTCTCATGCGACAGAGGCAGGGCAGAGAGTTTGCGCAAATTACGACCCCTCAGACAAGCCCCACAGCGAGAAATGGGTTTTGAAAAGATTGTCCCGTGCTTAGGAACAGTCCATCCAAGGCAAAACCGTGGGCAGCACAGTAGCATTGTGGATAGCACAATTGCTTCACAGCTCCAGGGTCCCAGGTTCGATTCCGGCTTGGGTCACTGTCTGTGCGGAGTCTGCACATCCTCCCCGTGTGTGCGTGGCTTTCCTCCGGTGTCCGGTTTCGTCCCACAGTCCAAAGTTGTGCTGGTTAGGTGGATTGGGCAGGATAAATTGCCCTTAGTGTCCAAAATTGCCCTTAGTGTTTGGTGGGGTTACTGGGTTATGGGGGTTGAGTGGAGGTGGTGGCCTTGGGTAGGGTGCTCCTTCTAACAGCCGGTGCAGACTCGATGGGCCGAATGGCCTCCTTTTGCACTGTAAATTCTATGATAATCTATGAAAACCGCATTTTTAAAACCAGATGAAAAGCAGGCAGACATGCATCCAGTTAGGACGCACCAGTACTCCGCATGGGTAAATGAGGGCAGGAACAGCCCACAGCAACCCAAATCCCAGGAGTGTTATGATTGTGGACAATTAGGACACTATGCACGAGAGTGCAATGCTCCCCAGAAGCACCAGAGAAACCAACAGACAGGCACCATAATAAGAATAGGGCAAAGCCAACCCATAACGTTAGCGCCCGTTCTGAGAACGCAGACATGAACGGCACCGACTGACGGTGTTCGGGATCCCCAACTTGGATCTGCGACACTCTTTGGAACAAGTCCGGTTGTCCAGTAGAAGCAGGCAAAGTCCGGGGAAACACCATAGAATTTCTTTGGGACACAGGAGGGTCCCGCACCACACTCCATTCCTCCACAATGTTTCAACGGGACACGTGGCCCACAACAGACACCATCACACTCAGGGGTTTTAGAGGTCATTTACAACAGGGACACTTCACAGCCCCTGCAGCGATACAAAGAGGGAACATTACGACTAAACACCCCGTAGTTTTGGTCGATCTACCCCAGACAGCTGAACACATCCTGGAATTGACTTTTTGAGCTTCCACAACCTCTCATTTGATCCGGTGAATAAATGCGTATGGAGAATGGCAAAGGCCGCACGAGCCCCCGCCACGCTCACAGTTGGAGAATATGCAAACAGAATCAGCGCAGTACAAGACTTCTGGTTCGACGCTCGACCCTCTGGTTCGACCCTCGAGTCAGGACAAACAGGTTAGGGAAGTCCTGCAGCAACGTAAAGCAGCATTTGCACAGCACAAGCACGACTGTGGCAAGATAGATGGCTTGGTGAACATTACAGGTCCCGACCCCAGACCCCAAAAGCAGTACGGTTTTCCCCAGGAAGCAGAGGGAGAAATTTCAAAGGTAATACAGTCTGGTTGATCAAGGCATACTCCGATCAGTAGCCTCCACGAATAACGCACCAATTTGGCCCGTCAGGAAACCCGATGGATCATGGAGACTGACCATTGATTACCGGGAACTGAACAAAGTAACCCCAGTAGCAGCCCCCACCGTAGCCACGAGTCCTGAGACCATGCTAAAAAAGGGACTACAGTCAAAGTTGTTTTCGATTTTGAACTTAGCAAAGGCGTTTGGTCCATTCCATATGATAAAGCGAGCCAATATATATTCGCCTTTATATTCCAGGGGCAGCAATACACGTCGACATGCCTTTCACAAGGCTTCCACATCTCCCCCTCCATTTTCAACCGATAGCTGGCAAATGGATCAGCAAAATGTTCCCGACCCGATTGTCTGGTCCAATATGTAGATGATATGCGACTACAGGCGAACACAAAGGGAGAGCACATTTCGCTTCTCGCCGAACTTTTCGGACTCCTACAACAGATTGGATGTCAAGTGAACCCCAAGAAGGCCCATATTTTGCATGACAACGTGATTTACTTGGGTACAGTACTCACATATGGTAAATGCGTAATCGAGCAAAAGACGATTGACTCGATCGTCAAATTGCCGCTTCCCCATAACGTAACAGCTCTCCGGTCATTTCTAGGACTGGTTGGCTACTGCCGAAACCACATTCACGGTTTTGCCATAAAAGCAGCGCCCCTATCCGAACTTCTCAAGAAACAAGCGCCTTGGGAATGGCTTCCACAGAACACGGATGCCGTGGATGCTTTAAAAAGAGCACTCAGCACAGCCTCCGCATTACAGGTCCCATATCCACTTTCCCCGTACGCATTCGAAGTAGCAAGCACCGTCCGAAGCCTTTCGGCCGTGCTCCTCCAAGAACGACATGATCGCTTAGGCCCCGTGGCATACGCCTCATGCGTGTTTGATCCTGTCAAACAAGGATTTTCTGCCTGCGAAAGGCACCTGCTCGCAGATTTGTGGGCAGTACAATACTTCGCCGACATGACAGGACTCAACCCCATCACCATTCTCACTGAACAGACCCCAGCTCAGCTACTACTAGATGGTCGACTTAAGGATGGCACAGTCAGCCAGGTCCGTGCAACCTGTTGGACCCTTCTTTTACAGGGGCGGGACATAACAGTTAAGAGAACCAAGACCCACACTTTCCTCGCCGATAATTTACAATATGCAGGTACCCCTGTGGGAAAATAGAGGATTCGTTTCCGCAAACAGAAAGCCCCGACCCTCAGCCCCATTATTCCTACATATCCTAGAGACAGCTCAAGATAGAAAATACGGCATTATTAAAGTTCGTAGTCATCATCGTTCTTTCCCCCCCCCCCCCCCCCCCCCGGTAACGTTAAGGCAGACGCCCTACCGAAGGCAGTTTCCAGACATGGTCACTTTTGGAACCCCCCGAAAGCGCCCCAGTAAACGCGGATCAGCTCTCACAGACCAACATTCAAGATTTGGCAAAGGCTCAAAAAGAAATTAGAAGCTCAGGGAAGTTTTAAAAGGCAATTTCGCAGCCCCTTATGATAAGATTAAAAACGCGATAACCATACATGACGGTCTGATTTTAAAAGATGGCATTTATGTATTCCCTAGCCAGGAGAAGAACCAAATTATTTGTCAGTTCCATGACAATCATGGGCACCAGGGCATTGAACCCACCCTAGCCCACCTCAGACCTTTCTGCTGGTGGCCTGATTTAAAAACCAATGTTACTCATTTCATTGAGAATTGCTTAATCTGTGCCCAGAACAATCCGGACAGACATGCAAGAAAATCTCAGCTAAGGCACACCCCTATTATATAGGACCCCTACACCCCCCCCCCGCCCCCCCCCCCCCCCCCCCCCCAAATTGCAGAAATTGTTTTAAGTATGGGCTGCTGGTCATCGACACCTTCACAAAATGGGTGGGAGCTTTTACATCCAGAACAAACACTGCCAAAACGACAGCTAAAATCCTAGCAATGCACATCTTTACAAGATGGGGCCTCCCACGCAGTATAGAGTCCGATCAAGGCTCCCATTTTACAGGACGAGTGATGAAAAACGTCCTCACAAATGTCGGAATAAAGCAAACGTTTCATATAGCATACCAGCCCCACTCACGCGGCATTGAGAGGATGAACAGAACTCTGAAAGCGACCCTCAGGAAAATGGTGCAACAGCACAATAGCACCTGGGACTCAGTTCTCCCCTTTGCACTGATGTTCATAAGAAACACGGTATCCACGTCCACAGGATACACCCCCCCCCCCCCCACACCCTCATGACCGGACGCCCCATGAAAGGGACAGAATATGTATTAGGACTGGATTTGGCCAGCCCCACAGTCACCGCCCTCACGCATGAAAAATCAGTACAGCAGATTAATGATAATGTGAAGGCAGCACAGCTCGCAGCAGCTGTTAGACTTGGGACAGGGAAGAAACAAAGCAGGGCTTGCTTTGATAAAACGGTACACGCCACCGAGTTTGCTGTAAGGCAGCAAGTGATGTTATCCCTATACAACCCCAGTTCATTTTTCTCCCCCAAATTGTCCGGACCGTACTCCATCTCTGACAAAGTCAGCCCCTCTGCACACGTCCCAATGGCAAGTATGCGTGGTTTCACATAGACCAGCTTAAGGCTTGTGGCTCGCAGAACAACCATGCACACCACATCTCGCTTGCAGCAGCAGATGAGCACGCCGCTCCCACGAATGACCCTCCCCAACCAGTCCAGCCCGTCCTCAGACACGACTTCGACTCCACCCCCAGAGGCATGACTCCACCTCTCCCTTCCTTTAACCAGCAGCGACAGCGATAGCGTTAGCGACAGCCCCAGCACACCACGCTACAGTTACACCCCTGCACTAGACCCGAATCCCACGATACCTAACATGATTCCAGCGACCCCTTCGAGATAACATACGTTATAGCCCCTGACCCAGACCCACCGTCCGGCGTTTATGGATTAAAACCTAGCAGCTCCAACCTTGATACCAAAATTGTGGCGCAAAGACAATTCGTTCAGGCTCATCCGGAACGATGAGATGGACCCCAATTAGCCCACCGCAGATTTAGCAAACCTACTCCAGTCAAGAATATGGCAGCCGGGAGAAGATGCTAACATAGAGTCTGACTCCCACCAAACAAATCCCTTTGCGGCTCTGTTCGCTACTGAGCAATGAGATGTCCAGATGATGGTAAAAAGGAACCGATGGAGAGTTACGGTGTCCTTTCTGATGGAACCTGCACCATGTTTGTACTGAATGTTTGTTTGTTATTGTGAATGTTAAATGTTGTTTGCCCATTTAACGTTTTTCATGGCCCCCGCCACCACTCTTCTAAGGCCCACTGGCAGTTAATGGAACAGGTTTGTCGACAGACAACCGTTCAGAGGAACTAGTTTGTCGGCAGACAACCAATCATATCTACTCTCCTGATATGAAGGTAATCAAGAGAGGCAGCCCCCATGACGACCACATATTCGTTCCGTACTTGCCAGTCGCTCAGACAGTGGAGAAACAGCACTGGTCCCCGCCCTGCCTGAGGACCCCCCTCTGGTCAGCTGCGCTCGGGTAGAGCACAAACGGCACTGGTCAGCGTCCTACCCGGGATTCCACTAATTCTTACCCGCCGCGGCCCATACGCGCCCCATTTTTGCTCTCTCAGTTCAAAACTCTTTTTTTTTGTTTATGGCAACCCTTTGGTTACTTCGAAATGCTACTTACATACTCGAACACTAGGATGGTAGATTACACAGGCTGCGGGACGGCTCGCACTGTGTCTGTTTTTTCTCGGATATCTTTTCCAAAATACCTGTTTTTTAAAAAATAAGGCAGTCACAGATGGTGACCAATTATAATAAGTAATTGGCAATTAGGCAACGATGAGATGAGACAGACAGACATACGAGATCTTAATCAAGATAATAACAGATATTATGCTTGTGTCCATCGAACTTTGGAGCCTCAGGAATCTCAGAAGAAGAAAAGAAGGAGACAGAAAGAAGAAAAGATGAAGACAAACATCATGCTCTACAGCTGGATCTTAGCGGGATCCCTGCAGGTGCGCGCAGAGGCTACCCCCCCCCCCCCCCTCTGATCGCAGGCCGTAAATGTTTCCCACCCCTGCCATACACTAAACCCCGAGATAGTTACCGATACACCGACCTGGTGTGACTGGTTCATCACCTGGTATTCCCTATCCTACTTTGTGGAATCACGATTAGTACTTGCAATACTCTGCAGTGTCGTTCAGTCTCTAAGACTGAGGAAATGGCGGAGGAAAGCCTCCCGCAGTAGCACTCCGAAATACGCCCTCAGATCCCCTATTTTCGGACTTCAACAAACCCTCCAACCCCTTTAAGTGAATTCAAGTGCCTCGATGTTTTTTGTATGTGTTTTGTTCGTTCCAATAAAAAGAAATGTAAAACCCTGTGCTTGACGGCCAAGCCAGAGAGCCCTGTGTTGCTGCTATTTGTACAGTTAAAAATGTGGTAAATTATTTTGATTGTAGGAGTAAGGACAGTTCATTTAAGGATAGTTAGAGGTTACAGTTTTTTTGTTTTGTAATGCATGCCTGATTGTCATAGCGCCGCGTAGAATTTTATAACGATGTATGGACATAAATAATTTAGGTACAAGTTGCAATTCATAGGACAGAGCAGGGTAGAGCATATGACGTGCTTACGGGTGCCTAACTTAGGAAGAGAATGAAGACGACGCGGTTATTTGCTCCTTCACGCTTCGCGTTGAGGATCACAAGGAGGGGGTGTAGCCATCTGGGATGGCGACTTCCAAAATACAAAATGGACATTTGCAAAGATTGCAGGGGAAAATGGACAATGGTAAGAAAACAATCAGGCACAGAGCCTGTCTGCATATTGGAAAAGTAGCTCCCAGACACAGTAGTATATAGTTGACCCATCTCCGGGAACAAAGGAAGGTACATAAGTAACCGAACCGGCCCCAGACTTCGCGGCGTCAGTTCCCCAAACCGAAAGCAGAAAACAAAGCATGCCAACGGCCACCTAGGACATTCCCAGCCATTAGGGCACCCACCCCTTTATTGGTCAAGATCAATACGAGTGATGAAGATATGGCCCAATTGATTGGGGCCAAGTTCTAGGCCCACCCAAAAGCGGGCAAAGCACCTTCAGGTATAAGAAGAAGGCCCCAAGTGAGTATTGCTCTCTTCGACTTGACTCTCACAGCGGAGAAACCCGTCCACCAGCTGTACCAGAAGCAAGTAAGTCCAAGGTCAACGCTCGCTACCAGACTGGCGACCTTAGCTGTTTCCCCTTCACCACTTCGACCCCAGCAGCCTCAGAGCCGAACAACGGCCATTGTTCGTCTGACTTAGTGGGCGCCCGAAGCTAATTATAGGGTTTAGCAGTACTGATGGTTTAGTCTGTATTATTTCGTGCATGAGTAGATATTACTGTGTGTGTAAATAAATAATATTGACTTTGAATTAACTAACTGGTGCACCGACTCTTTGATCAGTATTCGGGTTTGAAAGTTGTGGCGGTATCGAAAGATACCTGGATACTCTAGAGCAAACATAATTCGGATTAAGGAAGGCGACCATATTGACCGTCAGATTCAGAGCCAACCAAAGAGAGCAACACCTGCTAATGTTGCGACAGTGACAGTGGGTCCCCCGACTTTTTTCCCATGGGAGTACTTCCGGTCCGCTCTCTCCCAACGACAGCGATGGGAAAATTGAAACAAGCAATTAATTTCTCCAAATTGTCAATTATTCATTTCTGAACATCTCTGAATGCATCGAAAAATCGAAACAAATGGATATTTCAGTACATTCGTCAACTGCACCCTAAAAATAGTTTGGGTCACGGCATAAATACAAGTGTTTGTGCAGCAGCTCAGAAGCTGCAACATGAAGCCAATTTCCAGAACAACATCACTCATCAATGCAGAATCATCTATCAAATAATATGTCCGTCTCCATATAGAATACACCATTAAAACTGTCCATAACAGGATGAAATTCAACGAGATAACGAACAGCAATATGATTGATTTTGTTCGACTCTCCATCTCTGGGTCTCTGGAACTCTTCGCAGCATTGTTTGCCCGAAGTCGGCTGCGGGCTTTACTCCTCACCACTATGTGTCTGATGGTTGCAACATTAAGCAACAGAATCAGGACGAATGGGACACACGGGGTCACAATGTGATGCAGAAACTCGATGGCTATCCAAACAGGAGATACTTGAGTGGAGAATGTTATAATACAGAAGATGGGTGTGTTTCTAATCGTGTACCGGTCTGACAACATGAAATACCAAAAAATGTTTTTGAAACAGCTCAGCACAGCCACGGTTCCGAGAACCACAGCAGCCACTTTCTCAGTGCAATATTTATTGCTCAGCTTCTGGCAACAAATGGCCACAAATCGATCAAAGGTGAAAGACACAGTAAACCAGACAGAACAGTCCGTAGCTGCATAAAGAAAGACAGCATGGATATTACACACAGGCATAGACCACAGGAAATAAAACCGCTCCAAGTAAACAATCGGGATGTGTCTGAATATTAGATCGATAATAATGACCAGTAGATCTGCTGCTGCCATGGCCAGCAGGTAGCGAGTGACACATCTGGAGAGTCCACAATTGCGAAGAGTCAGCGTCACAATCGTAGCTACATTAGCTGGAGGGAAGCAAAATAAACAGTGAGATTCTGCATCTGGATGGAGAGAAAAACGTTAGTTTGACAGAACGATTATTGATCCGGTTCGAATATTATGTTGGCACGGTATACAGTGGTTGGTACTGTTCTTTTACAGTTCCAGGCCCAGGTTCGATTCCCGGCTTGGATTACTGTCTGTGCGGAGTCGTGACGTTCTCTCCGTGTCAGCATGGATTTTATTCTCCGGATGCTGCACTTTCCTCAAAGATGTGCAGGTTAGGTATATTGGCAATTCTAAATTGACCATAATGTCCAAAATGGTTTCGTGGGATTACTGGGTTACGGGGATAGGCTGAAGGCGTGAGCCTGGGTAGCGTGCTCTTTCCAAGGCCGGTGCAGACTCTATGGGCCGAATGGCCTCCTTCTGCACAGTGAATTCTATGATTGTATGAAATATGTCACCGAATCCAGTAACATTCCTAGGTGATTGCTTTGGAAAGGACACAGACGCTATTGGCTGATGGGAATTCATTGTGATGAAAACCTCGATGCTTTATAGAGGAGTGCAGAGAAAGTAGGAAGGTGATTAAGAGGGAAATTAGGAGGGCGAGGAATGATCATGAAATCACTTGGCAAGGAAGATTTACGTGAATCCCAAAGCATCTAATTCGTGCTGGAAAAAAAGGCTGACCAGCAAAAGGATTGGACCGGTTAAGGTGAGTGGGGCATCTATATGTTGAACCAGAGGACGTGACGGGTTCTAAGTGAGTACTTTTCATCAGTGTTCACCAAGAAAAGGACTTTGTGGAAGACGATTCTTGGGTGAGGTGTGTGGATAGTCTGGGCCATGTTCAAATCAAAAAGGAGGAAGTATTGGGTCTTTTAAAATATATTAAAGTAGATCCGTCTCCTTGGCCGGATGTGTTTACCCCAGAATACTGAGGGAAGCAAGGGAGGAAATAGCTAGGGCATTAACTGACATCTTTGTGTCCTCATTGGCCACTAGTGAGATACCACAGGACTGGAGAATAGCTGACATGTTACCGCTGTTTGAGAAAGGCAGCAGCGATAATCCAGGAAATTATACGGCGTTGAGCCTCGCGTCGCCTGTAGGTAAATTATTGGACAGTATTTTCAGGGACAGGATTGATCCTCATTTGGAAAGAAATGGGCTAATTTGAGATAGACAGCATGGTTTTGTGAAGGCGAGGTCGCACCTCACCAAGTTGCTCAAGGTTTTTTGAGGAGGTGACAAAGATGATTCATGAGGGGAGGGCGGTGGATGTTATTTTCATGGATTTCAGTAAAACCATTGACAAAGAACAGCACGTGGCACAGTGATTAGCATTACTGCCTCACGATGCCGAGGTCCCAGGTTCGATCCCATCTCTCGGACGCTCTCTGTGGAGTTCGCACATCCTTCCTGTGTTTGCGTGGGTTTTGCCCCCAAAACCAAAAGATGTGCAGGATCGATGGATTGGCCATGCTAAATTGCCGCTTAATTGGTGGGACTACCTCCTGGAACACAAGGTACCTCTCCCCCTCACTGATCTGTCGCAACGCCTGAAACTCAGAATCCAACTCATCAACTGTGAGCCGGAGTTCCTCGAGCAACCAACACTTACTACACATGTGGTCACTAGATACCACAATGGGGCACATCAGCTCTTATATCATGCCGGAAGAACACCCCCACCCCCCTCAAGCTCTCATTTTTAAAATGTAATTTAAATTTTTTTAACATTCAAAGCATTTTTAATATTTCCCCATTACCTCAATATGAAGACAATATATAACAAGAAATTTCAAATGGATTTTCAAATTTGAACAGATTCCTTATTCGCCAAGGAAATCACACCTTCCTGTGATGACACTCTTCATGCCCCCCGTCCCCCAAGTCGGAAGAATGTGTCAGTGAATCATGAAACCTCTTTACATTCCCAAGGTCTGTTCGATAATCTCCTGCTCAGCTCTGCGTCCGATATTTCCGTTTCACCTTCAGCCAATTTCACCCAACTCCGTGTTTTCCACCCAACTGCCAAGCACTCTCGCCCTGCCAAGTAGCACTCACAGTGCAGAAAAACAGTACTGCCAAACAGAGCAGACAAACAATACTGATTGTCTTCCCTGTTTATCGGCCTCAATATCCAATGCTCTGGAAACAGAATTAAACCAGTTGCACAATCCAACAGATACAGTTGAGTGTAACTCAGCTGCATCCTGTTTCAGGAATACAACTCGCCAAACGAGTAGCTTTCAATTACCCGATTTGAGGGCTAATATAGCTTTCAATTGAAGATCAGTTTAATTGCTAGTTACCCCCTTAGAACCCGTTAGAACTCACAACTTGAACTTGCTGTATTTTACCCAACTCTAAAGCACTCTCGTAACAATCTCAGCGCAGGCTCCTGTTGGCAGAGTGCGCCGGAGATTGCCACAATGAAGATATGTCTTTATATGTCAATTTACGTCAAAAAGGTGGAAAGAACAGCCTTCAGTGGATAGATGTTGCAGAAATGTGGAAAAGGTCAATGAGCAGCGCGAAAGGGAATATATGTGCGCAATGCTTGCATCAGAAAAGAGTCTAAAAACAGCAGGTTAAAGTCCAACAGGTTGTTTCGAATCACTATCTCGCAGCGCAGCTCCTTCGTCAGGTGAGGAAGGACCTAAGGAAGGAGCTGCACTCCGAAAGCTAGTGATTCGAAACAGAACTGTTGGACTTTACCCTTGTGTTGCAAGATTTCTAACTGTGCCCACTCCCGTCCAACGCCGGCATCTCCACGTCATGCATCAGAATGGTGATTGAACAGAGGCAGGGATTTTCAGCGCGCTGCAGAGTTTGGTCATCTGACGTGTTCCGCTGATGGTATTGGAGTGCTCGAGTCCGACTTTCACAAAGACACATTTGAGAATATGTGAAGGGGTCTCGAAGTCAGAATTGGGGAAGTGATATTTTGGAGATGATATTATACAGTTTTGGTACTGGAAATGACGTGAGTTCGGAACTCTCCACCATGTGAAAGCAATTGCAGAGATTGTGAACTATGTTATTTTAAGGCTCAGACATTGGACAGATCAGTGAAATTAGATTGATGGAGAGGTAAAGGTGTTTCAGATTGAACTTCACAAAATGCATTTTCACAACCAAATATCAATTACAACAGAATCCCGTGTTAAACAATGAATTGTAAAATTAATAGAGATATAGTTACTGACCAGGCACACCGAAAACAGCAAGGAAGGGATAGTAACCCGCCTGAATGATCTGGAGTGTGAAATAGATCCGTTTTTCCAATGACATCCATTTATACAATGTAGAAAGTTGGTAAAGCGCGCCGAATAAACCTCTGTTTACTGTTGGAACATTCCAGTCTTTTGTTCTCAGATTCTGGCCAACTAGGATTGTTTCCAGATTCTCATCCATTGATGGAACATTCCTACCCACAGTTGTCAGATTCGGAAACATTGTTGTATCATTCCAATCCATTGTTCTCACATTCACAGCCATTGTTGTAACATTCAAGGCTGCGAATCTCAGATTTCAATCTCTCCCCTCGCACCGCCTGCAGCCGCTGATCTCTCTCAGTTGCCAAAGCGATGCTGCCAAAGAGATTATGGGAGAACTGCTTGAAAGGAGTCTCGTTTTACAGAAAATGGAATCCCTCAAGGGAAACAATTTGGGTCCAGGGAGACTAATCCGATTTCCACTCCCGAAAATAGCAGGTAGTAGTAATTGAGGGATCCAGGGAAATGCTCTGGGGTCTGGGTTTGAATTCAACCAGGGCATTCGGAGAGATTGAATGCAATAAAGATCTGGAAATGAATTCCGATTGGTGGTCATGAAACCTTTTTCGATTGTCGTAAAAATCCAGGTGGTTCACTAATGTCCTTGAGGGAATAATAACAACCTGAGCAGTGAGAAAGCAGGTGCAATTAACTATTTTCAATGACACAGGATTTGCATCAGACATTGACTAAAATCTAACAATCAGCCATGGATATCACAGTGACGCCGAGGAATTGAGGTGTGTACAGTGAACAAGAATAACAAGAAAGGAGAGACTGATAATCACTGTAGCAATCTCTGTAATGCCAACTGTGGTGAGTTTCGAGAGATCAACAATTCGGGACACAATTATTCTTTGTGACAAGATATGCGCACCACAAATGATACCAGATTGACTAATGCGTTCGTCTCACATGCAGCCCAAGATGGCCAGAAAGCTTGGGAATCTGTTGACTCTCCTGACTCAAGACACACTGTTACCTGGCCCCTTCACCATTTAACCCGAGCACGGCAAAGGGAAGCTCAGGACACCTGGATCGCCTCCAAAACGGCAAAATGTTGTTGTTCCAATTCAGGGACACAGGGCTATCTGGAAACATGACGGAGGACACAGAGATATACTAATAAAGGTGCATTCCCCTCCCTATCCCGAGATACGCGGTCCAGATAAGATCCGTGGTTGACCCACAAGCAGGAGAAACCCCGCGCCATCGAAAAGACCAGGATTAGCGTCAACCGGCCGGAGGTATAATTGTGACCGACTCCGTAACCTCTTTCCCAGACTCTCGCGAACCTAACCAATATTCACAATGGCCCGAGGAAACTCACCAGCCATTGGACGGGCCGGCAGGAGCTCGCACGGCACCAATATGCACGAAAGAAGAATCTCCATAGTTTTGAGGGGCGCAGTTTTCTGACTCAATCTCCCCCCCCCCCCTCCCGCTATGTACTCAATGACGGTGTCAGGCCTCTGCAGGGTGGGAGCGTCAAATTTGAGAATATAGGGCGTTTCCTAGTGAGCGTTGGGTAGGAGGCATCCAGCAAATGTTTATGGGATAGTGGAGGGTCCCGCCCCACACTTAACACCAGCAGATCTCCCCGAATTGAATGGTGCATTGAAAGGAAATTCATGCTGAGCGGTTTCAACGCCCATTTGCAACAAGGTGGAGCAACTGACCCTTTGGAGTTTAGATAGGAAGACATATTTATTTTCCATTCTGCTATCTTGAATGATTTATCTCCAGGACCGAACACATCTTAGATTTCGACCGAATGAGAAAGTTTAATTTATCCTTCAAAACAGCAAATTGCATTGTTTGACAAATGGATGGAGAGTTTAAAGCATCATCCACAATTTATGTGTGAATATCCATGGACCAAATGTGTACCGTGAGCCAACTGCGCGTTCAGCCGGGCAAAATGTCACGGTATCTCTCGGTGTAACATGTGCTCTGGAATCGAGAGCCGGTTTCTACCCAACTCAATTATGACAGTGCGGAATGTCAGGAGAGGTCGCTGGTGAGGGGCTGGGCCAAAGCTCAGAAGTCATGTTGGTTTCCCAAACAATCAGGAGAACATGTGCCGAAAGTAATTTCCGGATTAGTGGGGCAGGGTGTCCAGCTTCCCGTAGTCTCAGCAAAGAATAGACCTATCTGACCAGTAAAGAAGCCGGAAGGGTCCTGGCCTCTAACTATCGACGACCGAAAACTGAATAACACAGCCCTTGTGACCTCCCCGCTGTCGTGAGCAATCCCGAGCTTTGGAAATAACGAACTACACAAGCCCGAAATGTTACTGTTTAAGATATCAGTAATAGATTTTGGGCATTTTCCTTAAGGAAACGCCAATACAAATTTCCTTTCACTTTCCTGGGTCAACAGTACACCTGCATATACACCGCAGGGATTTCACAATATTCCCATAATCCGAACCGGAAATTTTAGCTCAGTATGTAGACGCCCTTCTCCTCCAAAACGTAAGGAGAGAGGAACACTGAGATATCCTCGATGATTCGCCAGGCCTTCCCGCCATCCTGGGACAAAAGGTTCAACCAAAATTCTAGGATCACAATCTTAGCCGCCATGCTGACCTGTGTAAATCGAGAGGTAGAAAGGAAAAAGCTATAGACCACCTGACAATTCCCTTTACCCCCGATTTGAAATACTAAAGATTGTTTTTTAGGACTGTTATGATATTGTCTAAACCACATGGACAGTTTTGGAACAAAAAGCTTCACCGTTGTCTGATTTACCAAACAAAGGGCACGCCTTGGAATCGGACAGTGCTATTCGCACAGGTCATTCCTGAACTAAAAAGGCGACAGCCGAACTAAAAAGGCGCCAGACGTACAGACCCCAAATCCAGAATTGCATTTTGACATTCACATAGCGGCGATGGACGCTACTATCTCTGCCGGTCTATTACAGGAAAGGCCCGGGAGGCTGGGACAGGCTGCTTCTGCGTCCTCGCCCTTAGGTCCCATACAGCAGGAATATTCCACAATTGAACGCCACCTACTGGCAGTTTCCGGGACAATCCAACTTTTTACCTATATATTTGGCCTCAATCCACTAACTATTTTAGCAGAACTGACACCCCTCAAATTATTATTAGATGGACGAATAAACGATGGAATTGTTAGTTAGAATCACAAAGCCACGTTACAAGGTTAGGCCACTCCCGTTAACAGAAGTATTCAACCCACTTTCCTGGCAGATATCAGTAATGCAGGGGAAGCGCTAGAATGCCAGTTTCTGCCAGCATCTAGTCCCAAGGGACTGATTCTGCCAAAACAAAGGAGGGGTAGTCCCGAATAGCACAGTAGAAACCAGAGAACAGTAGACAGACACAAAAACCCACTCACACATTTTATAGATGGATCCTCGATTGATGATGGAGTGAGGGAATCCGGATGTTGCAATCCTATGGAGAACAATCAAGGGCAGGTGCTGGAGGTAAGAACATTGAACCTATCCAGTGACATCAGCGCTCAGAATGTCTAATAAACAGCAGTAACATTTGTCGTCATCTACACGGAATATTACCCACCCCCTTCCCACCACATGATATTCTTTCAGAAAGCATGTATGTTTCTACAGGGCTGACTGACTGTAGAAATGGAAGGATGCTTTTCTCATTAGAGGACTGTGACCAGTGGTGTTCCGCAGGGATAAGTGCTGGGACCTTTGCTGTTTGTAGTATATATAAATGATTTGGAGGAAAATGTAACTCGTCTGATTAGTAAGTTTGGAGACGACACAAAGGTTGGTGGAATTCCGGATAGCGATGAGGACTCTCAGAGGATACAGCAGGATTTAGATTGTTTGGAGACTTGGGCGGAGAGATGGCAGATGGTGTTTAATCCGGACAAATGTGAGGTAATGCATTTTGGAAGGTCTAATGCAGGTAGGGAATATACAGTGAATGGTAGAACCCTCAAGAGTAATGAAAGTCAGAGAGATCTAGGTTTACAGGTCCACAGGTCAATGAAAGGGGCAACACAGGCGGAGAAGTTAGTCAAGAAGGCATACGACATGCTTGCCTTCATTGGCCGGGGCATTGTGTATTAGAATTGGCAAGTCATGTTGCAGCTTTATAGAACCTTAGTTAGGCCACACTTGGACTATCGTGTTCAATTCTGGTCGCCACACTACCAGAAGGATGTGGAGGCTTTAGAGAGGGTGCAGAAGAGATTTACAAGAATGTTGCTTGGTATGAAGGGCTTTAGCTATGAGGAGCGGTTGAATAAACTTGGTTTGTTCTCACTGGAACGACGGAGGTTGAGGGGCGACCTGATAGAGGTCTACAAAATTATGAGGGCCATAGACAGAGTGGATAGTCAGAGGCTTTTCCCCATGGTAGAGGGGTCAATTACTAGGGGGCATTGGTTTAAGGTGAGAGGGGCAAGGTTTAGAGTAGATGTACGAGGCAATTTTTTTACGCAGAGGTTAGTGGGTGCCTGGATCTCGCTATCTGAGTAGGCGGTGGAAGCAGGGACGATAGTGACATTTAAGGGGCACCTTGACAAATACATGAATAGGATGGGAATAGAGGGATACGGACCCAGGAAGTGTAGACGATTGTAGTTTAGTCGGGCAGCGCGGGCTTGGAGGGCAGAAGGTACTGTTCCTTTGCTTACATTTCTTTGTTCTTTGTTTGTTCTATGATGAAGAAATTAATTACGGGTTATTCAGCCTGATGGAGAACAATGAGAAAACATAATGCAGAATCTGTCAACGTGACAGGGACAAACTCGGCACAACGCAGCAACATTAGCTTTGTTGTATCTAATAATGTTCCACAGTTTACAGCCTCCCACTGTAAGGCGTGAAGAAAGTCACTCCGTCTCTCCTGCTCCTGATCTGTACAAACTCCCTCCCTCCACCTCCTGATCTGTACTAACTCCCTCCCTCCACCTCCTGGTCTGTACTAACTCCCTCCACCTCCTGGTCTGTACTAACTCACTCAATCCCTCCAGCTCCTGGTCTGATCAAGTTCACTTCCTCCACTTCCTGGTCTTTTCAAGTTCACTTCCTCCACCTCCAGGTCTGCACAAACTCATTTCCTCCACCTCCTGGTCCGCACAAACCTACTCTGTCCCGCCACCTCCTAGTAAGTACAAACTCACTCCCTCCACCTCCTGGTCTGCACGAACACACTTCGTCCCTCCACCTCCTGGTCTGGTGAAACTCTCTCCCTCCCTCCACCTCTTGGTCTGTACAAACACACTCCCTCCCTTCACATCCTGGTCTGTACAAACTCTCTCCCTCCCTCCACCTCCTGGTCTGTACAATCACGCTCCCTCCCTTCACCTCCTGGTCTGTACAAATTCATTCCCTCCCTTCACCTCCTCGTCTGTACAAACTCCCTCCCTCCCTTCACCTCCGGGTCTGTACAAACTCCCTTCCTCCCTCCACCCCCTGTCTGTACAAAGTCACTCCCACCTTCCACCTCCTAGTCTGCACAAACTCACTCTGTCCATTCACCTCCTGGTCTGTACAAACTCACACCCTCCCTCCACCTCACTACATCTAAAATTGCTTGATCTGTGCCCAGAACAATCCGGACATATGCAAGCAAGGCCCAGCTTAGTCACACCCACCCAACGGCCCCTGGAGGAATTTGCAGATAGACTACATACGACCCCTAACCCCCTGCAGAAATGGTTATAAGTATGTGTTGGCGATCATCGACACCTTCACAAAATGGGTGGAAGCTTTTCCATCCAGAACGAAAACGGCCAAGACAACAGCTAAAATACTAACACAGCACATCTTTACAAGATGGAGCCTCCCACGCAGTATAGAATCCGATCAAGGCTCCCATTTTGTAGGACGAGTAATCAAAAACGTCCTCTCAATTTTCGGAATCAGGCAAAAATTTCACATAGCCTACCACCCCCAATCAAGCGGCATTGTAGAGAGGATGAACAGAACTCTAAAAGCCAGCCTCAGGAAAATGGTACAACAGAACATGAGCACCTGGGATTCAGTTATCCCATTTGCTTTAATGTTCATAAGAAACACGGTATCCACGTCCACAGGATACCACCCCCCCCCACCCCCCCCCCCACCTCCCCCCCCCCCCACACACACACACACACACACTTTCATGACCGGACGCCCCATTAAAGGGACAATGTATTTATTAGGACTGGATTTGGCCAGCCCCGCAGTCACCGCCCTCACACATGAAAATGTTGCACAGCAGTTACTTGAGAACATTAAGGCAGCCCAACTGGCAGTAGCTGTGAGACTTGGGACCAGGAAGAAACAAATCACGGCTTGTTTCGACAAAAAGGTACACGCCACCAAGTTTGTAGTCGGGCAGCAAGTGATGCTTTCGCTATACAACGCCAGTTCATTCCTTTCCCCCAGATTTTCCGGACCATACTCTATTTCGGACAAAGTAAGACCCTCGGTATACAAAATCACATATCGCAATGGCAAGTCTGTGTGGTTCCACATAAACCAGCTTAAGGCTTATGGCTCGCAGGACAACCATTCACATCACATCTTGCTCGCAGCAGCACGCGAGCACGCCCTGCCCACAGATTACGTATTCCTACCCTCCCCCAGCCAGTCCAGCCCGTCCTCAGACACGACTTCAACTCCACCCCCAGAGGCACGATTCTGCCTTTCCCTTCCTTCAACCAGCAGCGACAGTAATAGCGACAGCAATGACGACAGCCACAGCACTCCACCGTTATGATTATACCCCCGCACCAGGCCCCACTCCCAGCGAATCCGAGCATGATTCCAGTGACCCCTTCGAAGTCATATCCATCAAAGCCCCTGACCCAGACCCACCGCCAGACGGTTACGGATTATAACCTAAAACTCAACCTCGACACATGATTCCGTCACCGCGACAATTCGTTCAGGCTCATCCGGAATCATGAGATAGACCCCAATTCAGCCCAAGCAGCTTCAGCCAAACTACTCCAGTCAAGGGTATGGCAGCCTGGAGAAGATGATGACATGGAGTCTAACTCCCACCAACCGAATCTCTTTGCCACCCTGTTCGCTACTGAGCAATGAGGTGTCCAGATGATGGGGGAAAAAAAGGAACCGATGGAGAGAAACGGTGTCCTTTCTGATGGAACCTACACCATGTTTGTTGTATGTTTGTTCGTTTAATGTACATGTTTTTTTGGAAATGTGAAAGTTTTTCATGGCCCCATGCCACCACCCTTTTGACGTCCAATGACTGACAATGGAACATGTTTTTCACCGACAACCGTTCAGAGGAACTAGTTTGTCGACAGACAACGTTCAGAGGAAGTAGTTTGTCGACAGACAACCGTACAGAGCAACAAGTTTGTCGACAGACACCACTCATAGCTACTCTCCTGATTCGATCACGAGAGGCAGCCCCCCCCCCCCCACGATGACCACATTCTTGCCCTTTCTTGCCGGTCGCTCAGGCAGTAGAGAAACGGCACTGGTCCCCGCCCTGCCTGAGGATCCCCCTCCCCCACTCCTCCCTCGTCAACTACGCTCGGGTAGAGCACAAACGACGCTGATCAGTCCTACCCAGGGATTCCACCCATTTCCACCCATTCCCACCCATACGCAACCCATTTTTGCACTTTCAGTTCGAAATTCTTTTGTTTGTTTTTCGCGACCCTTAGGTTGCTTCCGTGTGCTATTTACATCCTCATACACTGGGATAGTAGATCACACAGACTGCGAGACAGCTCGCACTATGTCAGTATTTTTCTCGGATGTCTTGTCCCAAAAATTTGGTTTAACAATTTAAAAAATGAGTGAGTCACAGATGGTGACCAATCATAATGGGTTATTGGCAACAAAGGACAGACAGACAGACATACGCTATCTTAAGCAAGATAATAACAGATATTACGCTTGTGTCCATAGAACTCCAGAACCTCAGGAACCCCAGAGAAAGACAAAGAAGAAGACAGAAAGACGGAAAGATGAAGACAACCTTCATGTTCACCTGGATCTTAGCGGGATCCCTTCAGTGGCGCCCGGCCGCTACCCCCCTAACCCCTACCACACAGGCCGTGAATGATTCCCACCCCTGCCATACACAGAACCGCGAGATATTTAGTCCCCAGCAGCCTCAGAACCGAACAACTGCCATTGTTCCTCTGACCAAGTGGGCGCTCGAAGCTAAGTATAGGATTTAGCAGTAGGGATAGTTTTTTTTTTATGCATGAGTATATTTGACTGTGGGTAAATAAATGACCATTGAGTTTGACCTTACTAACTGGTGTATCGAGTATTTGATCAGTATTTGGTTTTGAACCTTGTGGCGAAATCGAGAGATACCCGGCGACTCTGGAGCAAAGCGTAATTAAAATTAAGGAAGGCGACCATATTGGTGCCTGTGAGATTTGCGGAGGCAGATACAACAGTGGCTTTCAAATTGCAATGCGAGAAACAACAGCAATCAAATGCATGCCTCTGGGGAAGGTCGGTCGAGTGGGATTGAATGTACCGCTAATCTAAAGAGCCGCTGAGGTTAAACAAAATGAATGTCCTTCGACGGTACTTCACGCACTTCTAAATTTTTGGTCACGTCTGGCTGTGAGGTGATGTGCAGCGACACCTGGAGTTTCCCTTCAATGTTACCCACCACGGCGAGTTTGATCACGGTAATCCTTTATCTACAATGTGTCCATGCTTGATGTCGGCGTCAGCTTTAGCTCACTGGTTACTTCGCAGCATCAACTTAATTGTAAGTTCGAGCCTGTCTCACCGTGGGCGCTGCCTGGCGTTTTTCAAATTTCCAAAACATGTGTGGTGCATAAATAAAAGCAGCAGCACACTTATAATTATAAGCTGGTGTATTTTGTTAGAGGCTGCATTGATCTGTTTTAAAAAGCAGCTTATGCCACGTGTTTACTTTCTGGCCTCTCGCTGCGGAAACCCGAGTTCGATTCCAGCTCTGTACAACAACTGACCTGTCACACTTTGTCAATCACTCACTACCTAATTGGAGGAAAAGAGCATTAACGATTATCTATTATACATTTTTTGAAATTTCGGAACAAGATTGTTTACTCAGGCAAGTTGATTAATCCATTTTTTTCCACGTGAAGCGCTGTTCCCCAGATCTCCAAGAACACTCAGGTAGTTCGAAAACATCCAGGACCAAGCAGTGCGCTTGATTGCTCCTCCTGCCACAGGCATTCAATCCCTCCCCACAAACGTCCCAAAATGCACCGCAAAAACTCCACAAAGTTCCTCAGGCAATTGTTCCTTCGGCAGCACCTTCCAGACGTCAGACCACTATCGTTTTGAAGAACTAGAAAAGCCCCTACTTAGGACAATCACCAACTGGAATTTCCCCTCCAAATCACTCACCACTCCCACTTGGAACCATATAAACCTCCCGCCACAGTAACGGGGAAAAAATCGTTTAGCTTCTTCCCAAAAAGCACGTTGGGTGTACCCAAGCCTCACGGCCTGCAACGATTCAAGGAAGCAGCTCACCAGAACCTTCTGAAGGGCAACTCGGGATGGGCAATAAATTCTGTCCTAACCAGAAACTCTCACACCCAATAAAAGTGATATTTTTAATGTATTGCTGCTTTGAATTTCTGGGACCTTTTATGAACTGTTCTCCATTCTTTAAGAAATATGTCTACAGCACCCAATTAATGTTTTTCCAATTAAGGGGCAATTTAGCGTGGCAATCCACCGACCCTGCACATCGTTGGGTTGTGGGGGCGTAACCAATGAAAACACCGGGAAAATGTGCAAACTCCACACGGACAATGACCTAGAGCCGGGATCGAACCTGAAAACTCGGCGCTGTGGGGCAGCAGTGCTAGCCACTGCGCCACCGTGCTGCTCTTGTTTTTCATTCTAACGGTGGAATGAATCATGTAACTTCTTCTTCAGAGGAAACTGGATCTAAGGTATTTCTAACAGCATACATCCTGGAAGATAAAAACAATGTGCTTGCTGCAGTAAGGTGGAAGTGAGTGGTGTGAAATCTACTCTAGCCTTAAACGTTCTCTTCCCCTTTCTCTCTATACCTCTCTCCTTTACTCTGTTTCTGTTTTGTTTCTTGGTATCGGGTGAAGATTTGATTTGCTGTGGGTCTCTTCAGCAAGATATTCTTCTGCATCTTTTTCCAGTCAGACACGTTCTGCGTCTTTGTTGCTTTTTGGAACAACTGCAAACACGATGCATTGCGCAGGTCAAGGACACACAGCCTGAGTGAGAGAGATACAGACCGAGTGAGAATTTGGTAATTTGGTGCAGTGAGGTAACCAGGAAAGGTAAGTGGTTCATCTAATTTTGCTATTTTTCAGTTAAAAGTGCAGTGTAGATTAGTGTCTGATTGGCTGAAGCTGCCCCCACCCTAATTGCTGAGAGGCAATTATCTGGCAGTCACCTGAGGCCTGTTAAGGGGCACAAAGGTACACATTGTATTCTTCTCTTTGAAGTTTTACTTTGAGTCATCCTGAAGTCTGTATAAAAGACAGACAGAAAGCGCACATTAGTAAGCATTGCGCAGGTCAAGGACACACAGCCTGAGTGAGATAGATACAGACCGAGTGAGAATTTGGTAATTTGGTGCAGTGAGGTAATTCGGTGAAGAGTGGGAGAAGGTGCTTTTTCCCTACTGTTTTGTTCTCTCGCTTTCTTCGGGCCTAATTTCGGGAGCCGTTTGGAGGAGGAGGAGCAGTCTCTGTGAGGATAAAAACCTAACGGAAACTTCCTGGTTTCCAGTACTTTTCCCCAAAAGTGACGTCAGAGGGAAGCTGTGATCTGGGTGGTTGATAGCAAATCTGCCCCAAATTTAAAAAAAAACACAGCTAAACTCGTAAACGTAAATTAAACTAATTAATTAATTAGTGATGGCTGGTCAGGTGATGTGCTTGAGCTGCTTGATGTGGGAGCTGGCAGATCCCATTGCGAGCTGCAGTGACCACATCTGCAGTAAGTGTTGGCTGCTCGAAGAGCTCCGGCTCAGATGTTGATGAGCTGGAGTCTGAGCTTCAAACACTGAGGCACATCCGGGAGGGGGAGACTTACCTGGACACTGTGTTTCAGGAGGCAGTCACACCTGTCAGAGTAAGTAGTTTAAATCCTGCCAGTGGCCAGGGACAGCAGGGTGTGACTGCAAGACAGGCAGGTAAAGGGAACCAGCAGTCAGGAACTCAGGAGCCTCAGCCCTTGACTCTGTCCAACAGGTATAAGGCACTTGCTCCCTGTGTGGATGGCGAACAGGGCTGCAGGAAGGATGAGTCAGCTGACCAAGGCACCATGGTTCAGCAGGCCATTCAAGGGGAGGGAGTAAATAGGCAAGTTGTAGTTGTAGGGGATTCTATTATCAGGGGGATAGATAGTATCCTTTGTGAGCAGGATAAAGAGTCCCGCATGGTATGTTGCCTGCCCCGTGCTAGGGTGCGGGACATCTCTGACCGGCTTGAAAGGATACTGGAGAGGGAGGGGGAGGATCCAGTTGTTGTGGTCCATGTCGGTACCAACAACATAGGCAAGTCTAGAAAAGAGGACCTGTTTAGAGATTATAAAGAGCTAGGATTCAAATTAAAAAACAGGTCCTGAAGGGTCATAATCTCCGGATTACTGCCCGAGCCACGTGCAAATTGGCATAGGGAGGCAAGAATAAGGGAAGTTAACACGTGGCTGAAAGAGTGGTGTGGGAACTAGGGGTTCCTTTTCATGGGACACTGGCATCAGTTTTGGGACAGGGGGGGACCTATACCGTTGGGATGGTCTCCACCTGAACCGAGCTGGGACCAGTGTTCTGGCGAAAAGAATAAATAGGGTGGTCAATAGGACTTTAAACTAAAGATTGGGGGGGGGCAGGGGAAGGGAAAGTCAGGGAACCAAGAGGTGAAGTAATCAGTGGGAAGCGTAGCTGCTTAGGAATACAAAAAAGCACGAAAAGACAAAACTCAGGAGAGGTTACGATAGTCCCCATCCCACAAAATATGACACAGTGTATGGAAAGGCTCAGTAAACCAAGGTCCACCACACTAAGAAAACAAAAAGGGACGGTCAATAGAGAATTAAAGGTGCTATATTTAAATGCGCGCAGTGTACGGAACAAGGTAGATGAGCTTGTGGCCCAGATTGTGACTGGCAGGTATGATGTGGTAGGCATCACAGAGACATGGTTGCAGGGGGTTCAGGACTGACATTTAAACATCCAGGGATTCACAACCTATCGAAAAGACAGGGAGGTGGGCAGAGGGGGCGGGGTTGCCTTGTTAATTAGGAATGAAATTAAATCAATAGCACTAAATGACATAGGGTCAGATGATGTGGAGTCTGTGTGGGTAGAGTTGAGGAACCACAAAGGCAAAAAAAAACATAATGGGAGTTATGTACAGGCCTCCTAACAGTGGTCAGGACCAGGGGCACAAAATGCACCACGAAATTGAAAGTGCATGTCAGAAAGGCAAGGTCACAGTGATCATGGGGGACTTCAATATGCAGGTGGACTGGGTAAATAATGCTGCCAGTGGACCCAAGGAAAGGGAACACATTGAATGTTTACAGGAGGGCTTTTTGGAACAGCTTGTGATGGAGCACACGAGGGAACAGGCCATTCTGGACTTAGTGTTATGTAATGAGCCAGATTGATTAAAGATCTTAAAGTAAGGGAGCACTTAGGAGGCAGTGATCATAATATGGTAGAATTCAATCTCCAATTTGAAAGAAACAAGGTAGAATCAGATGTAAAGGTGTTACAGTTAAATAAAGGTAACTACAGGGGCATGAGGGAGGAACTGACGAAAATCGACTGGGAGCAGAGCCTCGTGGGAAAGACAGTAGAATATCAATGGCAGGAGTTTCTGGGAGTAATTGAGGACACAGTACAGAGGTTCATCGCAAAGAAATAAAAAGGGTATCAGAGGGGGGATTAGGCAGCCATGGCTGACAAAGGAAGTTAGGGAATGCATCAAAGCAAAAGAGAAAGCCTATAATGTGGCAAAGAGTAGTGGGAAGTCAGAAGATTGGGAAGGCTACAAAAACAAACAGAGGATAACAAAGAGAGAAATAAGGAAAGAGAGGATAAAATATGAAGGTAGGCTAGCCAGTAACATTGGGAATGATAGTAAAAGTATATTTAAATACATTAAAAACAAACGGGAGGCAAAAGTTGACATTGGGCCGCTCCAAAATGACGCTGGTAATTTTGTGATGGGAGACAAGGAAATAGCTGAGGAACTAAATAAGTACTTTGCGTCAGTCTTCACAGTAGAAGACGTGAGTAATATCCCACCAATTCCGGAGAGTCAGGGGGCAGAGTTGAATATGGTAGCCATCACAAAGGAGAAAGTGCAAGAGAAACTAAGAGGTCTAAAAATTGATAAATCTCCGGGCCCAGATGGACTACATCCTAGAGTTCTAAAGGAGATAGCTGAAGAAATAGTGGAGGCGTTAGTTATGAACTTTCAAACGTCACTGGAGTCCGGGAAAGTCCCAGAGGATTGGAAAATCGCTGTTGTAACCCCCTGTTCAAGAAGGGAAAAAGGAAAAAGATGGAAAATTATAGGTCAATTAGCCTAACCTCGGTTGTTGGCAAGATTCTAGAATCCATTGTTAAGGATGAGATGTCTAAATTCTTGGAAGTGCAGGGTCAGATTAGGGCAAGTCAGCATGGATTTAGTAAGGGGAGGTCGTGCCTGACAAACCTGTTAGAGTTCTTTGAAGAGATAACAAATAAGTTAGACCAAGGCGAGCCAATGGATGTTATCTATCTTGACTTCCAAAAGGCCTTTGATAAGGTGCCTCACGGGAGATTGCTGAGTAAAATAAGGGTCCATGGTATTCGAGGCAAGGTACTAACATGGATTGACGATTGGCTGTCAGGCAGAAGGCAGAGCGTTGGGATAAAAGGTTCTTTTTCGGAATGGCAACCGGTGACGAGTGGTGTCCCGCAGGGTTCAGTGTTGGGGGCCACAGCTGTTCTCTTTATATATTAACGATCTAGATGACGGGACTGGGGGCATTCTGGCTAAGTTTGCCGATGATACAAAGATAGGTGGAGGGGCAGGTAGTATGGAGGAGTTGGGGAGGCTGCAGAAAGATTTAGACAGTTTAGGAGAGTGGTCCAAGAAATGGCTGATGAAATTCAACGTGGGCAAGTGCGAGGTCTTGCACTTTGGAAAAAAGAATAGAGGCATGGACTATTTTCTAAACGGTGACAAAATTCATAATGCTGAAGTGCAAAGGGACTTGGGAGTCCTAGTCCAGGATTCTCTAAAGGTAAACTTGCAGGTTGAGTCCGTAATTAAGAAAGCAAATGCAATGTTGTCATTCATTTCAAGAGGCTTGGAATATAAAAGCAGGGATGTACTTCTGAAGCTTTATAAAGCATTAGTTAGGCCCCATTTAGAATACTGTGAGCAATTTTGGGCCCCACACCTCAGGAAGGACATACTGGCACTGGAGCGGGTCCAGCGGAGATTCACACGGATGATCCCAGGAATGGTATGCCTGACATACGATGAACGTCTGAGGATCCTGGGATTATATTCATTGGAGTTTAGGAGGTTGAGGGGAGATCTAATAGAAACTTACAAGATAATGAATGGCTTAGATAGGGTGGATGTAGGGAAGTTGTTTCCATTAGCAGGGGAGACTAAGACCCGGGGGCACAGCCTTAGAATAAAAGGGAGTCACTTTAGAACAGAGATGAGGAGAAATTTCTTCAGCCAGAGAGTGGTGGGTCTGTGGAATTCATTGCCACAGAGGGCGGTGGAGGCCGGGACGTTGAGTGTCTTTAAGACAGAAGTTGATAAATTCTTGATTTCTCGAGGAATTAAGGGCTATGGAGAGAGAGCGGGTAAATGGAGTTGAAATCAGCCATGATTGAATGGCGGAGTGGACTCGATGGGCCGAATGGCCTTACTTCCGCTCCTATGTCTTATGGTCTTATGGTCTTATCAAGGGATCAGTGTAAATAATGATATACTGCCGAGGGACCACTGTCACTAATGAAATACTATCCAGCGACCACTGTAAATGATGTTACCTACCCAAGGTCAATGTAAACAATGACATACTACCCAGGGACCACTGTCAATAATGATATGCCAACCTGGAACCATTGTAAATAATGGGATACTACGCAGTGACCACGGTAAATAATGACATACTACCCAGGGACCACTGTAAATAATGATATTCTACCCAGGGACCACTGTAAATATTCATATACTACCCAGGGACCACTGTAAATAATAACAAACGGCCCAGGGACCAGTGTAGATAATGATATTCGACCTAGTGTCCACTATAAATAATGATATTCTACCCAGGGACAACTGGAAATAACAATATTCTAATCAGAGAGCACTGCAAATAATGATATGCTACATAGGGGCCATTGTAAATAATCATCCACTATCAAGGGACCACTGTAAATAATGAGATACTACCCAAGGACCACTGCAAATAATGATATTCTACCCAGGGACCACTGTAAATAATGATATTCTACCCAGAGATCATTGTAGATACGGATATACTACCCAGAGACCACTGTAAATAATGTTATACCATTCAGTGACAACTCTAAATAAAGATACACTACCGAGGGAACACTGCAATTAAAGATACACCATCCAGAGTCCACTGTAAATAATGATATACTACCCAGGGACCACTGTAAAGAATGATATGCTACCCAGGGACCATTGTAGATACTGATATACTATCCAGGAACCACTGTAAATAATGATGTACTACCCAGGGACCATTGTAGATACGGATATACTACCAAGGGACCACAGTAAATAATGAGATAATACCCAGGGACCTCTGTAAATAATGATATATTACCCAGGGACCATTGTAGATCCTGATACTCTACCCAGGGACCACTCTATATAATGATATACTACCCAGGGACCACTGTAAATAATGATATTCTCCCCAAACCACAGTAAATAATGAGATAATCCCAGGGGACCATTGTAGATACTGATATACCACTCAGGGACCTTTGGAAATAATGATATTCCACCCAGCGACCACTGCAAATAATGAGATAATACCAAGGGCCCATTGTAGATAAGAATATACTGCCCAGAGACCACTGTAAATAATGAGATACTCCCCAGTGACCACTGTAAGTAATGAGATAATACCCAGGGACCATTGTAGATACTGATATACCACAGGGACCACTGTAAATAATGAGATACTACCCTGGGACCACAGTAAATAATAATATACTACCCAGGGCCCATAGAAAATAATGAGATAATACCCGCGGACCATTGTAGATACTGATATACCACTCAGGGACCACTGTATATAATGATATAGAACATAGAACATAGAAAATACAGCACAGAACAGGCCCTTCGGCCCACGATGTTGTGCCGAACCTTTGTCCTAGGTTAATCATAGATTATCATTGAATTTACAGTGCAGAAGGAGGCCATTCGGCACTTTGAGTCTGCACCAGCTCTTGGAAAGAGCACCCTACCCAAACTCAACACCTCCACCCAACACCAAGGGCAATTTGGACAATAAGGGCAATTTATCATTGGCCAATTCACCTAACCCGCACACCTTTGGACTGTGGGAGGAAACCGGAGCACCCGGAGGAAACCCACGCAGACACGGGGAGGACGTGCAGACTCCGCACAGACAATGACCCAAGCCGGAATCGAACCTGGGACCATGGAGCTGTGAAGCAATTGTGCTATCCACAATGCTACCTTGCTGCCCTTAAGAACAAATAAATCTACACTATATCATTTTCCCGTAATCCATGTACCTATCCAATAGCTGCTTGAAGGTCCCTAATGTTTCCGACTCAACTACTTCCACAGGCAGTGCATTCCATGCCCCCACTACTCTCTGGGTAAAGAACCTACCTCTGATATCCCTCCTATATCTTCCACCTTTCACCTTAAATTTATGTCCCCTTGTAATGGTGTGTTCCACTCGGGGAAACAGTCTCTGACTGTCTACTCTATCTATTCCCCTGATCATCTTATAAACCTATATCAAGTCGCCCCTCATCCTTCTTCGCTCTAATGAGAAAAGGCCTAGCACCCTCAACCTTTCCTCGTAAGACCTAATCTCCATTCCAGGCAACATCCTGGTAAATGTTCTTTGCACCTTTTCCAGAGCTTCCACGTCCTTCCTAAAATGAGGCGACCAGAACTGTACACAGTACTCCAAATGTGGCCTTACCAAAGTTTTGTACAGCTGCATCATCACCTCACGGCTCTTAAATTCAATCCCTCTGTTAATGAACGCGAGCACACCATATACTACCCAGAGACCACTGTAACTAATGATATACTACCGAGCACCAATGTAAATAATGATATTCTCCTCAGGGACCATAGTAAATAATGAGATAATACCCAGGGACCATTGTAGATACTGATACACCACACAGGGACCATTGTAAATAATGAGATACTACCCAGGGACCACAGTAAATAATGATATTCTACCCAGGGACCTCAGTAAATAATGAGATAATACCCAGGGGCCATTGTAGATACGGATATACTACCCAGGGTTCACTGTAAATCATGATATTCTGCCCGGGGACCACTGTAAATGATGAGATAATACCCAGGGACCATTGTAGATACTGATATACCACTCAGGGACCATTGTAAATAATGAGATACTACCCAAGGACCACTGCAAATAATGATATTCTACCCAGGGACCACTGTAAATAATGATATTCTACCCAGAGATCATTGTAGATACGGATATACTACCCAGAGACCACTGTAAATAATGATATTCTCCCCAGGGACCACAGTAAATAATCAGATACTACCTTGGGACCACAGTAAATAATGATATACTGCCCAGGGACCACTGTGCTTAATGATATATTGCCCAGTGACCACTGTAAATAATGATATACTGCCCATGGACCACTGTGAATAAAGATGTACTGCACAGTGCACACTATAATTGATGACATACTGTCCAGGGTCCACTGTAAATCATGATATACTACCCTGGGACCACTGTAAATAACGAATTACTACGCAGGGACCACTGTAGAAAATGATATACTACCCAGGGACCACAGTAAATAAAGATATACAATCCAGGGACAACTGTAAATAATGATATCCTACCCAGGGACAACTGTAAATAATGATATACTGCTCAGGGACCACTGTAAATAATGAAATACTACCAGGGGCCCACTGTAAATAATGATTTACAACGCAGGGACGACTGTAAATTGGACATGATACCCAGGGTCCACTGTAAGTAATGATATACTCCCCAGGGAACACTATAAATAAAGATATACTGCCCACGGTCCACTGAAAATAATGATATACTGCCCTGGCGCCACTGTAAATAATGAAATACTATCCAGTGACCACTGTAAATGATGATAACTACCCACAGCCAATGTAAATAATAGGATACTACATATCGACCAGTCTAAATAATGATATAATACACAGGGACCACTGTAAATATTGAGACTTTACCCAGGGACCAATGTAAATAATGATATATTACCCAGGGACCACTGTAAATAATGATATTCTACACAGGGGCCACTGTACATATTGATATACTACCCAGAAACACTGTAAATAATGATATTCTACCCAGGGACCTCTGTAAATAATGATATTCTACCCAGGGACCACAGTAAATAATGATATTCTACCCAGGGACCACTGTAAATATTGATATACAACCCAGGGACCACTGTACATAATGAAATACTACACAGGGACCACTGTAAATAATGATATTCTACCCAGGGTCCACTGTAAATAATGATATTCCACCCAGGGACTACTGTAGATAACGGTATACGACCCAGTGACCACTGTAAATAATGATATACTTTCCACGGTCCAACGTAAATAATGATATACACCCAGGGACCACTGTAAATATTCATATACTACACAAGGACCACTGTAAATAATAACAAACGGCCCAGGGACCAGTGTAGATAATGATATTCGACCTAGAATCCACTATAAGTAATGATATTCTACCCAGGGACCACTGCAAATAATGATATTCTACCCAGGGACAACTATAAATAATGATATACTACATCGGGACCATTGGAAATAATCATCCACTATCAAGGGACCACTGTAAATAATGATATACTACGCACGGCCTCTGTAAATAATGATATACTACCCTGGGACCACTGTAAATAATCATATTCTTCACAGGGACCACAATAAATAATTATATACTACACTGGGAGCACTGTAAATAATGATATACCATCCAGTGACAAATCTAAATAAAAATATACTACCGAGGGACCACTGTAATTAAAGATACAACATCCAGAATCCATTGTAAATAATGAGATACTACCCAGGGATCACGCTAAATAATGATATACTACCCTGGGACCACTGTAAATAATCATATTCTTCAGAGGGACCACAATAAATAATGATAAACTACCCAGTGACCAGTATAAATAATGATATACTACCCAGTGACCAGTGTAAATAATGATATACTACGCAGGGACAATTGTAGTTACTGATATATTACCCAGGGTTCACGGTAAATAATGATATACCACCCTGGGACCACTGTAAATAATGTCATACCATCCAGTGACAACTCTAAATAAAGACACACTACCGAGGGAACACTGTAATTAAAGAAACACCATCCAGAGTCCACTGTAAATAATGAGATACTACCCAGGGATCACGGTAAATAATGATATTCTACCCAAGGACCACTGTAGATACTGATACACTATCCTGGAACCACTGTAAATAATGATGTACTCCCCAGGGACCATTGTAGATACTGATATACTATCCAGGGACCACTGTAAATAATGATATACTACCCAGGGACCACTGTAAATAATGTCATACCATCCAGTGACAACTCTAAATAAAGACACACTACCGAGGGAACACTGTAATTAAAGAAACACCATCCAGAGTCCACTGTAAATAATGAGATACTACCCAGGGATCACGGTAAATAATGATATTCTACCCAAGGACTATTGTAGATACTGATATACTATCCTGGAACCACTGTAAATAATGATGTCCTCCCCAGGGACCATTGTAGATACTGATATACTATCCAGGGACCACTGTAAATAATGATATACTACCCAGGGACCACAGTAAATAATGAGATAATACCCAGGGACCACTGTAAATAATGATACATTACCCAGGGATCATTGTAGTTCCTGATACTCTCCCAGGGACCACTCTAAATAGTGATATACTACCCAGGGACCACTGTAAATAATGATATTCTCCCCAAACCACAGTAAATAATGAGATAATCCCCAGGGACCATTGTAGATACTGATATACCACTCAGGGACCATTGGAAATAATGATATTCCACCCAGCGACCACTGCAAATAATGGGATAATACCCAGGTTCCATTGTAGATAAGTATATAATACCCAGAGACCACTGTAAATAATGAGATACTACCCAGGGGCCATTGTAGATACTGATATACCACTCAGGGACCACTGTAAATAATGAGATAATACCCAAGGACCACTGTAAATAATGAGATAATACCCAGGGACCACTGTAAATAATGATATTCTACACCGGGACCACTGTAAATAATGATATACTGCACAGAGACCACAGAAAATAATGATATACTGCCCAGGGACCACTGTAAATAATGATATTCTACCCAGGGTCAAATGCAAATAATAATTTACTACCCAGGCACAACTGTAAATAATGACATTCTGACCAGGGACCACTGTAAATGCTGATATTCTACCAGAAACTACAGTAAATAATGATTTACTACCCAGGTACCACTGCAGAAAATAATAGACTACCGATGGACAACTATTAATAATGGTGAAGTGTCCATGGAACGCTGTAACTAATGATATTCTACCAAGGAACCACTGTAAATAATGATATACTACCCAAGGACCACTGTAAACAATGATATTCTACCCAATGACCACTGTAAATAATGATATACTACCTAGGGACCACTGTAAATAATGATATCTAGACAGGGACCACTGTAAATAATGACAGGCTGCCCAGGGACCACTGTAAATAATTATATACTCACCAGGGACTACTATAAATAATGTTATACTACTCAGGGACCACTGTAAATAAAGATATACTGCCCAGGGACCACTGTAAATAAAGACTTACTGCCCAGGGTCCCCTGTAAATGAGGATATACTCCCCAGGCACTACTGTAAATGATGATATACACCCCAGGGACCACTGTAAATAATGATATTCTACCCAGGGACCTCTGTAAATAATGATATTCTACCCAGGGACCACAGTAAATAATGATATTCTACCCAGGGACCACTGTAAATATTGATATACAACCCAGGGACCACTGTACATAATGAAATACTACACAGGGACCACTGTAAATAATGATATTCTACCCAGGGTCCACTGTAAATAATGATATTCCACCCAGGGACTACTGTAGATAACGGTATACGACCCAGTGACCACTGTAAATAATGATATACTTTCCACGGTCCAACGTAAATAATGATATACACCCAGGGACCACTGTAAATATTCATATACTACACAAGGACCACTGTAAATAATAACAAACGGCCCAGGGACCAGTGTAGATAATGATATTCGACCTAGAATCCACTATAAGTAATGATATTCTACCCAGGGACCACTGCAAATAATGATATTCTACCCAGGGACAACTATAAATAATGATATACTACATCGGGACCATTGGAAATAATCATCCACTATCAAGGGACCACTGTAAATAATGATATACTACGCACGGCCTCTGTAAATAATGATATACTACCCTGGGACCACTGTAAATAATCATATTCTTCACAGGGACCACAATAAATAATTATATACTACACTGGGAGCACTGTAAATAATGATATACCATCCAGTGACAAATCTAAATAAAAATATACTACCGAGGGACCACTGTAATTAAAGATACAACATCCAGAATCCATTGTAAATAATGAGATACTACCCAGGGATCACGCTAAATAATGATATACTACCCTGGGACCACTGTAAATAATCATATTCTTCAGAGGGACCACAATAAATAATGATAAACTACCCAGTGACCAGTATAAATAATGATATACTACCCAGTGACCAGTGTAAATAATGATATACTACGCAGGGACAATTGTAGTTACTGATATATTACCCAGGGTTCACGGTAAATAATGATATACCACCCTGGGACCACTGTAAATAATGTCATACCATCCAGTGACAACTCTAAATAAAGACACACTACCGAGGGAACACTGTAATTAAAGAAACACCATCCAGAGTCCACTGTAAATAATGAGATACTACCCAGGGATCACGGTAAATAATGATATTCTACCCAAGGACCACTGTAGATACTGATACACTATCCTGGAACCACTGTAAATAATGATGTACTCCCCAGGGACCATTGTAGATACTGATATACTATCCAGGGACCACTGTAAATAATGATATACTACCCAGGGACCACTGTAAATAATGTCATACCATCCAGTGACAACTCTAAATAAAGACACACTACCGAGGGAACACTGTAATTAAAGAAACACCATCCAGAGTCCACTGTAAATAATGAGATACTACCCAGGGATCACGGTAAATAATGATATTCTACCCAAGGACCATTGTAGATACTGATATACTATCCTGGAACCACTGTAAATAATGATGTCCTCCCCAGGGACCATTGTAGATACTGATATACTATCCAGGGACCACTGTAAATAATGATATACTACCCAGGGACCACAGTAAATAATGAGATAATACCCAGGGACCACTGTAAATAATGATACATTACCCAGGGATCATTGTAGTTCCTGATACTCTCCCAGGGACCACTCTAAATAGTGATATACTACCCAGGGACCACTGTAAATAATGATATTCTCCCCAAACCACAGTAAATAATGAGATAATCCCCAGGGACCATTGTAGATACTGATATACCACTCAGGGACCATTGGAAATAATGATATTCCACCCAGCGACCACTGCAAATAATGGGATAATACCCAGGTTCCATTGTAGATAAGTATATAATACCCAGAGACCACTGTAAATAATGAGATACTACCCAGGGGCCATTGTAGATACTGATATACCACTCAGGGACCACTGTAAATAATGAGATAATACCCAAGGACCACTGTAAATAATGAGATAATACCCAGGGACCACTGTAAATAATGATATTCTACACCGGGACCACTGTAAATAATGATATACTGCACAGAGACCACAGAAAATAATGATATACTGCCCAGGGACCACTGTAAATAATGATATTCTACCCAGGGTCAAATGCAAATAATAATTTACTACCCAGGCACAACTGTAAATAATGACATTCTGACCAGGGACCACTGTAAATGCTGATATTCTACCAGAAACTACAGTAAATAATGATTTACTACCCAGGTACCACTGCAGAAAATAATAGACTACCGATGGACAACTATTAATAATGGTGAAGTGTCCATGGAACGCTGTAACTAATGATATTCTACCAAGGAACCACTGTAAATAATGATATACTACCCAAGGACCACTGTAAACAATGATATTCTACCCAATGACCACTGTAAATAATGATATACTACCTAGGGACCACTGTAAATAATGATATCTAGACAGGGACCACTGTAAATAATGACAGGCTGCCCAGGGACCACTGTAAATAATTATATACTCACCAGGGACTACTATAAATAATGTTATACTACTCAGGGACCACTGTAAATAAAGATATACTGCCCAGGGACCACTGTAAATAAAGACTTACTGCCCAGGGTCCCCTGTAAATGAGGATATACTCCCCAGGCACTACTGTAAATGATGATATACACCCCAGGGACCACTGTAAATGATGATATACTACCCAAGGACCACTGTAAATAATAAAAAACGGCCCAGGGACCAGTGTAGATAATGATATTCGACCTAGGGACCACTGTAAATAATGATATTCTACCCAGGGACCACTGCAAATAATAATATTCTAATCAGAGATCACTGCAAATAATGATCTACTACATAGGGACCATTGTAAATAATCATCCACTATCAAGGGACCACTGTAAATAATGATATACTGCCGAGGGACCACTGTCACTAATGAAATACTATCCAGTGAACACTGTAAATGATGTTACCTACCCAAGGTCAATGTAAACAATGACATACTACCCAGGGACCACTATCAATAATGATATGCCACCCTGGAACCATTGAAAATAGTGGGATACTACCCAGTGACCACGGTAAATAATGACATATTACCCAGGGACCACTGTAAATAATGACATACTACCCTGGGACCACTGTAAATAATGATATACTATCCAGGGACCACTGTAAATAATGAAATATTTCCAGAGACCACTGAAAATAATGATATACCACCCATGGACTACTGTCAATAATGAAATACTATCCCGAGTCCACTGTAAATTAGGAGGTACGGCACAGGGCACACTATAAATGATGACATAATGTCCAGAGACCACTGCAAATAATTATATATCACCAAGGGACAACTGTAAATAATGATATGCAATCCAGGGACCACTATAAATAATGATATACCGTCCAGAGACTACTGCAAATAATTATATATCACCAAGGGACAGCTGTAAATAATGATATGCAATCCAGGGACCACTGTAAAGGATGATATACTACCCAGTGACCTGTGTAAATAATGACATACCACCCAGGGACCACTGTAAATAACGATATACTTCCCAGGAACGCGGTCAATGATGATATACTACCCAGAGCCCACTGTGATTAATGATATATTACCCAGGGACCCCTGTAAATAATGATATACTGCCCAGTGACCACTGTAAATAATGATATACTGCCCATGGACCACTGTGAATAAAGATGCACTCAACAGTACACACTATAATTGATGACATACTGTCCAGGGTCCACTGTCAATCATGATATACCACCCTGGGACCACTGTAAATAACGATATACTATGCAGGGACTACTGGAGAAAATAATATACTACACAGGGACCACAGTAAATAAAGACATACTATCCAGGGACAACTGTAAATAATGATATCCTACCCAGGGACAACTGTAAATAATGATATACTGCTCAGGGACCACTGTAATTAATGAAATACTACCAGGTGCCCACTGTAAATAATTATATACTACCCTGGGAGCACTGTAAATAATGATATACTATCCAGTGACAAATCTAAATAAAAATATACCACCCAGGGACCACTGTAATTAAAGATGCAACATCCAGAATCCATTGTAAATCATGAGATACTACCCAGGGATCACGCTAAATAATGATATACTACCCTGGGACCACTGTAAATAATCATATTCTTCACAGGGACCACAATACATAATGACATACTACCCAGTGACCAGTATAAATAATGATATACTACCCAGCGACCAGTGTAAATAATGATATACTACACAGGGACCATTGTAGTTACTGATATACTACCCAGGGTTCACGGTAAATAATGATATACCACCCTGGGACCACTGTAAATAATGTTATACCATTCAGTGACAACTCTAAATAAAGATACACTACCGAGGGAACACTGTAATTAAAGGTACACCATCCAGAGTCCACTGTAAATAATGAGATACTACCCAGGGACCACGGTAAATAATGATATTCTACCCAGGGACCATTGTAGATACTGATATACTATCCAGGAACCACTGTAAGTAATGATATTCTACCCAGGGACCACTGTAAATAATTATATACAACCCAGGGACCACAGTAAATAATTAGATACTACCCAGGGACCATTGTAGATACGGATATACTGCCCAGAGACCACTGTAAATAATGATATTCTCCACAGGGAACAGAGTAAGTAAAGAGATAATACCCAGGGAACACAGTAAATAATGATATACTCCCCAGGGACCACAGTAAATAATGGGATAATACCCAGGGGGCATCGTAGGTACTGATTTACCGCTCACGGACCATTGTAAATAATGAGAAACTACCCAGGGACCACAGTAAATAATGATATTCTACCCAGAGATCATTGCAGATACGGATATACTACACAGAGACCACTGTAAATAATGATATTCTCCCCAGGGACCAAATAAAATAATGAGATAATCCCCAGGGACCATTGTAGATACTGATATACCTCTCAGGGACCATTGGAAATAATGATATTCTACCCAGCGACCACTGCAAATAATGATATACTACCCAGGGACCTCGGTAAATAATGAGATAATACCCAGGGACCATTGTAGATACTGATATACCACTAATGGACCATTGTAAATAATGACATACTACCCTGGGACCACACTAAATAATGATATACTACCCAGGGACCACAGAAAATAATGGGATAATACCCAGGGGTCATTCTAGATACTGATATACCGCTCACGGACCATTGTAAATAATGAGATACTACCCAGGGACCACAGTAAATAATGATATTCTACCCAGAGATCATTGTAGATACGGATATACTACACAGAGACCACTGTAAATAATGATATTCTCCCCAGGGACCACAGTAAATAATGAGATAACACCCAGGGACAATTGCAGATACTGATATACCATCAGGGACCATTGTAAATAATGATATACTTCCCAGAGACCACTGTAAATAATGATATTCTCCCCAGGGACCTCAGTTAGGAATGGGATAATACCCCGGGACCATTGTAGATACTGATATACCACTCATGGACCATTGTAAATAATGACATACTACCCAGGGACCACTGTAAGTAATGACATACTGCACAGGGACCACTGGAAATAATGATATTCTACCCAGGGACCACAGTAAATAATGAGATAATACCCAGGGACCATTGTAGATACTGATATACCACTCTGTGACCACTGTATATAATGAGATACAACCCAAGGACCACTGTAAATAATGATATTCTACCCAGGGACCACTGTAAATAATGATATACTACACAGGAACCACTGTAAATAATGATATTCTCCCCAGGGACCACAGTAAATAATGAGATAATACCCAGGGACCACTGTAAATAATGATATTCTCCCCAGGGACCACAGTAAATAATGAGATAATACCCAGGGACCATTGTAGATACTGATATACCCCTCAGGGACCATTGTAAATAATGAGATAATACCCCGGGACCATTATAGATATTGATATACCGCTCAGGGACCATTGTAAATAATAATACACTACCCAGGGATCATTGTACATACGGATATACTACCCAGAGACCACTGTAAATAATGATATTCTCCCCAGGGACCACAGTAAATAATGAGATAATACCCAGGGACCACTGTAAATAATGATATTCTACCCAGGGACCACAGTAAATAATGATATACTATCAAGGACCACTCGAATTAATGATATACTACCCAGGGAAAACTGTAAATTACGATATACTACCCAGGCACCAATGTAAATGACGATATACTACCCGGGGACCATTGTAGATATGGATATACTGCCCAGGGGCCACTGTAAATAATGACATACGACCCAGTGACCACAGTAAATAATGATATTCTACCCAGTGACCACCGTAAATAATGATATTCGACCCAGGGACCACTGTAAATAATGAAAGTCTACACTGAGACCATTGTAAATAATGATATTCTACCCAGTGGCCACTGTAAATAATGATGTTCTACCCAGGGACCACAGTAAATAATGACATTCTACCCAGGGACCACTGTACATAATGATATACTCCCCAGGGACCACCGTAAATAATGATATTCTACACAGGAACCACTGTAAATAATGATATTCTACACAGTGACCACAGTAAATAATGATATACTATCCATTGACCACTGTAAATAATGATATACTACCCAGAGACCACTGTAAATAATGATATCCTACCCATGGACCACTGTGAATATTGATATATTGCCCAGCGACCACTTTAAATAATGCTATACAATGCAGGGAGCACTGTAAATGATGATATACTGCCCAGAGACCACTGTAAATAATGATATACCAAACAGGGACCAATTTATATGATGATATACTACACAGCGCACACTATAAATGGTGACGTACTGCCCAGGGACAACTGTAAATAATGATATACTACCCAGGGACCACAGTAAATAATGATATACTACCTAGGGACCACTCGAATTAATGATATACTACCCAGGCAAAACTGTAAATTACGATATACTACCCAGGCACCACTGTAAATGACGATATACTACCCGGGGAACATTGTAGATATGGATATACTACCCAGGCACCACTGTAAATGACGATATACTACCCGGGGACCATTGTAGATATGGATATACTGCCCAGGGGCCACTGTAAATAATGAATACGACCCAGGGACCATTTTAAATAATGATATTCTAATCTGCGACCACTGAAAAAAATGATTCTCTGCCCAGGGACCACTGCAAACAATGATATTCCACCCTGGGACAACTATAAATTATGATATACCGTCCAGAGACCACCGCAAATAATGATATATAACCAATGGACGACTGTAAATACTGATATACAATCCAGGGACCACTGTAAATAAGAATATAATACCCAGTGACCACTGTAAATAATTATATTCCACACAGGGACCACTGTAAATAATGATGTTTTCCCAGGGACCACTGTAAATAATGATATACTGCCCAGGGACCACTGTAAATAATGATGTTTTACCCAGGGACCATTGAAAATAATGATATTCTGCACAGGGACCACTGTAAATAATGATAAACTACCCTGCGACCAGTGTAAATAATTATATATTATCCAGTGACATCTGTAAATAAATATATACTACCCAGGGATCACTGAAAATAATGATAGACTATACAGGGACCACTGTAAAGGATGATATACTAACGACATCACTGTAAATAATGACATTCGAACCAGGGACCACTGCACATAATGAAAAACTACCCAGGGGCTTCTGTGATTAATGATATATTTCCCAGAGACCACTGTAAATAATGATATACTACACCATGGACCACTGTAAATAATGATATACTACACCATGGACCACTGTCAATAATTATATACTACGCAGGGACCACTGTGATTAATGATATATTTCCCATGGACCACTGTAAATAATGATATACTACCCAGGGACCACTGTGAATCCTGATATATTGCCCAGGGACACTGAAAGTAATGAAATACTATCCACGAACCATTGTAAATAAAGATGTATTAACCAGGGCACACTATAATTGATGACATACTGTCCAGCGACAACTGTACATTGGATTGGATTGGATAGGATTTGTTTATTGTCACGTGTACCGAGGTACAGTGAAAAGTATTTTACTGCGAGCAGCTCAACAGATCATTAAGTACATGAGAAGAAAAGGGAATAAAAGAAAATACATAATAGGGCAACACAACATATACAATGTAACTACATAAGCACTGGCATCGGATGAAGCATACAGGGTGTCGTGTTAATGAGGTCAGTCCATAAGAGGGTCATTTAGGAGTCTGGTGACAGTGTGGAAGAAGTTGTTTTTGAGTCTGTTCGTGCGTGTTCTCAGACTTCTGTATCTCCTGCCTGATGGAAGATGTTGGAAGAGTGGGTAAGCCGGGTGGGAGGGATCTTTGAAAAGTACTGCCTGCCTTCCCCAGGCAGCCGGAGGTGTAGATTGAGTCAATGGATGGGAGGCAGGTTCGTGTGATAGACTGGGCGGTGTTCACGACTCTCTGAGGTTTCTTGCGGTCCTGGGCCGTGCAGTTGCCATACCAGGCTGTGATGCAGCCCGATAGGATGCTTTCTATGGTGCATCTGTAAAAGGTCCTAAGAGTCAATGTGGACATGCCGAATTTCCTTAGTTTCCTGAGGAAGTATAGGCGCTGTTGTGCTTTCTTGGTGGTAGCGTCGACGTGGGTGGACCAGGACAGATTTTTGGAGATGTGCACCCCTAGGAATTTGAAACTGCAAACCATCTCCACCTCGGCCCCGTTGATGCTGACAGGGGTGTGTACAGTACTTTGCTTCCTGAAGTCAATTACCAGCTCTTTAGTTTTGCTGGCATTGAGGGAGAGATTGTTGTCGCTACACCACTCCACTAGGTTCTCTATCTCCCGCCTGTATTCGGACTCATCGTTATTCGAGATCCGGCCCACAATGGTTGTATCGTCAGCAAACTTGTAGATGGAGTTGGAATCAAGTTTTGCCACGCAGTCGTGTGTGTACAGGGAGTAGAGTAGGGGGCTAAGTACGCGGCCTTGCGGGGCGCCGGTGTTGAGGACTATTGTGGAGGAGGTGTTGTTGTTCATTCTTACTGATTGTGGTCTGTTGGTCAGAAAATCGAGGATCCAGTTGCAGAGTGGGGAGCCAAGTCCTAGGTTTTGGAGCTTTGAAATGAGCTTGGCTGGGATTATGGTGTTGAAGGCGGAGCTGTAGTCAATAAATAGGAGTCTCATGTAGGAGTCCTTGTTTTCGAGATGCTCTAGGGATGAGTGTAGGGCCAGGGAAATGGTGTCTGATGTGGACCGGTTGCAGCGGTATGGCAATTGCAGTGGATCAAGGCGTTCTGGGAGTATGGGGGTGATGCGCTTCATGCTCAACCTCTCGAAGCACTTCATTACGACTGAAGTCAGGGCCACTGGTCGGTAGTCATTGAGGCACGTTGCCTGGTTCTTCTTTGGTACCGGTATGATGGTGGTCTTCTTGAAGCAGGTGGGGACCTCGGAGTGGAGTAGGGACAGGTTAAAGATGTCAGTGAATACCTCTGCCAGTTGGTCCGCGCAGGCTCTGAGTGCACGACCAGGGATCCCGTCTGCGCCCGTCGCCTTCCGAGGGTTCACTTTCAGGAAGGCCAATCTGACTTCGGAAGCTGTGATGGTGGGTATGAGTGAATTATGGGCTGCTGGGGCACTCGCCAGCAGATTGGTGGTTACCTGTTCGGACCGAGCATAGAATGCATTGAGTTCATCGGGGAGCGGTGCGCTGCTGCCAGATATACTGTTCAGCTTTGTTTTGTAGCCCGTTATGTTGTTTAGTCCTTGCCACAACCGCCGAGAGTCTGTCTGTGACGCTAGCTTGGTTTGATATTTTCTCTTGGCATTCCGGATATACTGCTCAGGGACTACTGTCAATACTGATATACTGCCCAGGGACCACTGTAAATAATGATATACAACCCAGGGATCGCTATAAATAATGATATCCTACCCAGGGTCCACTGTAAATAATGATATACACCCCAGGGACCACTGTAAATAATGAGATAATACCCAGGGACCAGTGTAAATAATTATATACTCCCCAGGGACCACTGTAAATAATGAGATAATACCCAGGGACCACTGTAAATAATGAGATACTACCCAGGGACCAGTGTAAATAATGATATACTGCACAGGAATAACTGTGCGTAACGAAATACTACCCAAGGACGCCTCTAAGTAATGATATGCCACCCTGGAACCACTGTACTCCCCAGGGACCACTGTAAATTATGATATCCTGCCCAGGGACCTTTGTAACTAATGATATACTCCACTGGGACCACTGTGAATAATGATATACTCCCCAGGGACCACTGTAAATAATGAAATACTACCCAGGGCCCACTGCAAATAATGATATCCTACCCAGGGTCCACTGTAAATAATGATATACTCCCCAGGGACCACTGTAAATAATGTGATACTACCCAGGGACCTGTGTAAATAATTATATACTGCACAGGGATAACTGTGCGTAACGAAATACTACCCAAGGACGCCTGTAAGTAATGATATGCCACCCTGGAACCACTGTAAAAAATGCTATACTACCCTGGGACCACTGTAACTAATGATATGCTACTCAGGGACTACTGTTAGAAATGCTATACTACCCAGGGACCACTGCAAATAATGAGATACTACCCAGGGACCACTGTAAATAATGATAGTCTACCCAGGGACTACTGTCAAAAATGCTATACTACCCTGGAATCACTGTAAATTACGATATTCTACCCAGGGACCACTGTAAATAATGATATTCTACCCAGGGACCACTGTAAATAAAATACATTGCACAGAGACCACTGTAAATAATGATGTCCTACCCAGGGACCACTGTAAATAAAATACATTGCACAGAGACCACTGTAAATAATGATGTCCTACCCAGGGACCACTGCAAATAATGATACGTTGCCCAGAAACCACTGTCGATAATGATATACTATCCAGGGACCACTGTAAATAATGACATTCTACACATGAACCACTGTAAATAATGAATTACTATCCAGTGACCACTGTAAATGATGATACCTACCCAAAGCCACTGTAAATAACGGTATTCTATCCAGGGACGACTGTAAATAATGATTTACTAACCAGGGACCTCTGTATATAATGTTATTCTACCCAGGGACCACTGTAAATAATGAGTTACTATCCAGTGACGACTGTAAATGATGATACCTACCCAAGGCCACTGTAAATAATGGTATACTATCCAGGGACCACTGTAAATAATGAATTACTATCCAGGGCCCACTGCAAATAATGATATCCTACCCAGGGACCACTGTGCATAATGATATACTACACAGGGACCACTGTAAATAACGATATGCTTCCCAGGGACCACTGTAAATAATGAGATACTACTCAGGGACCCGTGGAGAAAATGATATACTACCAAAGGACCACTGCAAATGATAATAATCTACCCTGGGATTACTGTAAATAATGATACACTATCCAGGGACCACTGTAAATAATGATAATCAACCCAGTGACCACTGTAAGTAATGACAAACTACCCAGGGACTACTGTAAATAATTATATACTGCCCAGGGACCACTGTATATAATGATATACTGTCCAAGGACCACTGTCACTAATGATATACTGCCCAGGGACCACTGTAAATAATGATATACAACCCAGGGACCACTGGAAATAATGATATACTACCGAGGGTTACTGTATATAATGATATACTCCCCAGGGACCACTGTAAATTATGATATCCTGCCCAGGGACCTTTGTAAATAATGATATACTACACTGGGACCACTGTAAATAATGATATACTCCCCAGGGACCACTGTAAATAATGAAATACTACCCAGGGCCCACTGCAAATAATGATATCCTACCCAGGGTCCACTGTAAATAATGATATCCTCCCCAGGGACCACTGTAAATAATGAGATACTACACAGGCACCAGTGTAAATAATTATGTACTGCATAGGGATAACTGTGCGTGACGAAATACTACCCAAGGACGCCTGTAAGTAATGATGTGCCACCCTGGAACCACTGTAAACAATGCTATACTACCCTGGGACCACTGTAACTAATGATATGCTACCCAGGGACCACTGTTAGAAATGCTATACTACCCAGGGACCACTGCAAATAATGAGATACTACCCAGGGACCACTGTAAATAATGATAGTCTACCCAGGGACTAGTGTAGAAAATGCTATACTACCCTGGAATCACTGTACATTACGATATTCTACCCAGGGACCACTGTAAAGAATGATATTCTACCCAGGGACCACTGTAAATAAAATACATTGCACAGAGACCACTGTAAATAATGATATACTACACAGGGACCACTGTAAATAATAATACGTTGCCCAGAAACCACTGTCGATAATGAATACTATCCAGGGACCACTGTAAATAATGATATACTGCCCAGGAACCGCAGTAAATAATGATATACTGCCCAGGAACCACAGTAAATATGGATATATTACCCAGGAACCACTGTCACTAATGAAATACCAGCCAGTCACCACTGTAAATAATGATACCTACACAAGGCCACTATATATAATGGTATACAACCCAGTTACCTGTGTAAATAATGATATACTACACAGGGACCACAGTACATAATGATAAACTACGCAGGGACAACTGTAAATAATGATTTACCACCCAGGTACCGCTGAATATAATGATATTCTATCCAGGGAACACTGTAAATAATGACATTCTAACCAGGGAGCACTGTAAATAATGATATACTATCCAGGGACCACTGTAAATAATGATATTCTAACCAGGGACCACTGCAAATAATGATATTCTACCCAGGGACCACTGTAAAT
>NW_027308199.1:0-7500 GCF_047496885.1 Scyliorhinus torazame
GATGGATGGATGGATGGATGGATGGATGGATGGATGGATGGATGGATGGATGGATGGATGGATGGATGGATGGATGGATGGATGGATGGATGGATGGATGGATGGATGGATGGATGGATGGATGGATGGATGGATGGATGGATGGATGGATGGATGGATGGATGGATGGATGGATGGATGGATGGATGGATGGATGGATGGATGGATGGATGGATGGATGGATGGATGGATGGATGGATGGATGGATGGATGGATGGATGGATGGATGGATGGATGGATGGATGGATGGATGGATGGATGGATGGATGGATGGATGGATGGATGGATGGATGGATGGATGGATGGATGGATGGATGGATGGATGGATGGATGGATGGATGGATGGATGGATGGATGGATGGATGGATGGATGGATGGATGGATGGATGGATGGATGGATGGATGGATGGATGGATGGATGGATGGATGGATGGATGGATGGATGGATGGATGGATGGATGGATGGATGGATGGATGGATGGATGGATGGATGGATGGATGGATGGATGGATGGATGGATGGATGGATGGATGGATGGATGGATGGATGGATGGATGGATGGATGGATGGATGGATGGATGGATGGATGGATGGATGGATGGATGGATGGATGGATGGATGGATGGATGGATGGATGGATGGATGGATGGATGGATGGATGGATGGATGGATGGATGGATGGATGGATGGATGGATGGATGGATGGATGGATGGATGGATGGATGGATGGATGGATGGATGGATGGATGGATGGATGGATGGATGGATGGATGGATGGATGGATGGATGGATGGATGGATGGATGGATGGATGGATGGATGGATGGATGGATGGATGGATGGATGGATGGATGGATGGATGGATGGATGGATGGATGGATGGATGGATGGATGGATGGATGGATGGATGGATGGATGGATGGATGGATGGATGGATGGATGGATGGATGGATGGATGGATGGATGGATGGATGGATGGATGGATGGATGGATGGATGGATGGATGGATGGATGGATGGATGGATGGATGGATGGATGGATGGATGGATGGATGGATGGATGGATGGATGGATGGATGGATGGATGGATGGATGGATGGATGGATGGATGGATGGATGGATGGATGGATGGATGGATGGATGGATGGATGGATGGATGGATGGATGGATGGATGGATGGATGGATGGATGGATGGATGGATGGATGGATGGATGGATGGATGGATGGATGGATGGATGGATGGATGGATGGATGGATGGATGGATGGATGGATGGATGGATGGATGGATGGATGGATGGATGGATGGATGGATGGATGGATGGATGGATGGATGGATGGATGGATGGATGGATGGATGGATGGATGGATGGATGGATGGATGGATGGATGGATGGATGGATGGATGGATGGATGGATGGATGGATGGATGGATGGATGGATGGATGGATGGATGGATGGATGGATGGATGGATGGATGGATGGATGGATGGATGGATGGATGGATGGATGGATGGATGGATGGATGGATGGATGGATGGATGGATGGATGGATGGATGGATGGATGGATGGATGGATGGATGGATGGATGGATGGATGGATGGATGGATGGATGGATGGATGGATGGATGGATGGATGGATGGATGGATGGATGGATGGATGGATGGATGGATGGATGGATGGATGGATGGATGGATGGATGGATGGATGGATGGATGGATGGATGGATGGATGGATGGATGGATGGATGGATGGATGGATGGATGGATGGATGGATGGATGGATGGATGGATGGATGGATGGATGGATGGATGGATGGATGGATGGATGGATGGATGGATGGATGGATGGATGGATGGATGGATGGATGGATGGATGGATGGATGGATGGATGGATGGATGGATGGATGGATGGATGGATGGATGGATGGATGGATGGATGGATGGATGGATGGATGGATGGATGGATGGATGGATGGATGGATGGATGGATGGATGGATGGATGGATGGATGGATGGATGGATGGATGGATGGATGGATGGATGGATGGATGGATGGATGGATGGATGGATGGATGGATGGATGGATGGATGGATGGATGGATGGATGGATGGATGGATGGATGGATGGATGGATGGATGGATGGATGGATGGATGGATGGATGGATGGATGGATGGATGGATGGATGGATGGATGGATGGATGGATGGATGGATGGATGGATGGATGGATGGATGGATGGATGGATGGATGGATGGATGGATGGATGGATGGATGGATGGATGGATGGATGGATGGATGGATGGATGGATGGATGGATGGATGGATGGATGGATGGATGGATGGATGGATGGATGGATGGATGGATGGATGGATGGATGGATGGATGGATGGATGGATGGATGGATGGATGGATGGATGGATGGATGGATGGATGGATGGATGGATGGATGGATGGATGGATGGATGGATGGATGGATGGATGGATGGATGGATGGATGGATGGATGGATGGATGGATGGATGGATGGATGGATGGATGGATGGATGGATGGATGGATGGATGGATGGATGGATGGATGGATGGATGGATGGATGGATGGATGGATGGATGGATGGATGGATGGATGGATGGATGGATGGATGGATGGATGGATGGATGGATGGATGGATGGATGGATGGATGGATGGATGGATGGATGGATGGATGGATGGATGGATGGATGGATGGATGGATGGATGGATGGATGGATGGATGGATGGATGGATGGATGGATGGATGGATGGATGGATGGATGGATGGATGGATGGATGGATGGATGGATGGATGGATGGATGGATGGATGGATGGATGGATGGATGGATGGATGGATGGATGGATGGATGGATGGATGGATGGATGGATGGATGGATGGATGGATGGATGGATGGATGGATGGATGGATGGATGGATGGATGGATGGATGGATGGATGGATGGATGGATGGATGGATGGATGGATGGATGGATGGATGGATGGATGGATGGATGGATGGATGGATGGATGGATGGATGGATGGATGGATGGATGGATGGATGGATGGATGGATGGATGGATGGATGGATGGATGGATGGATGGATGGATGGATGGATGGATGGATGGATGGATGGATGGATGGATGGATGGATGGATGGATGGATGGATGGATGGATGGATGGATGGATGGATGGATGGATGGATGGATGGATGGATGGATGGATGGATGGATGGATGGATGGATGGATGGATGGATGGATGGATGGATGGATGGATGGATGGATGGATGGATGGATGGATGGATGGATGGATGGATGGATGGATGGATGGATGGATGGATGGATGGATGGATGGATGGATGGATGGATGGATGGATGGATGGATGGATGGATGGATGGATGGATGGATGGATGGATGGATGGATGGATGGATGGATGGATGGATGGATGGATGGATGGATGGATGGATGGATGGATGGATGGATGGATGGATGGATGGATGGATGGATGGATGGATGGATGGATGGATGGATGGATGGATGGATGGATGGATGGATGGATGGATGGATGGATGGATGGATGGATGGATGGATGGATGGATGGATGATGGATGGATGGATGGATGGATGGATGGATGGATGGATGGATGGATGGATGGATGGATGGATGGATGGATGGATGGATGGATGGATGGATGGATGGATGGATGGATGGATGGATGGATGGATGGATGGATGGATGGATGGATGGATGGATGGATGGATGGATGGATGGATGGATGGATGGATGGATGGATGGATGGATGGATGGATGGATGGATGGATGGATGGATGGATGGATGGATGGATGGATGGATGGATGGATGGATGGATGGATGGATGGATGGATGGATGGATGGATGGATGGATGGATGGATGGATGGATGGATGGATGGATGGATGGATGGATGGATGGATGGATGGATGGATGGATGGATGGATGGATGGATGGATGGATGGATGGATGGATGGATGGATGGATGGATGGATGGATGGATGGATGGATGGATGGATGGATGGATGGATGGATGGATGGATGGATGGATGGATGGATGGATGGATGGATGGATGGATGGATGGATGGATGGATGGATGGATGGATGGATGGATGGATGGATGGATGGATGGATGGATGGATGGATGGATGGATGGATGGATGGATGGATGGATGGATGGATGGATGGATGGATGGATGGATGGATGGATGGATGGATGGATGGATGGATGGATGGATGGATGGATGGATGGATGGATGGATGGATGGATGGATGGATGGATGGATGGATGGATGGATGGATGGATGGATGGATGGATGGATGGATGGATGGATGGATGGATGGATGGATGGATGGATGGATGGATGGATGGATGGATGGATGGATGGATGGATGGATGGATGGATGGATGGATGGATGGATGGATGGATGGATGGATGGATGGATGGATGGATGGATGGATGGATGGATGGATGGATGGATGGATGGATGGATGGATGGATGGATGGATGGATGGATGGATGGATGGATGGATGGATGGATGGATGGATGGATGGATGGATGGATGGATGGATGGATGGATGGATGGATGGATGGATGGATGGATGGATGGATGGATGGATGGATGGATGGATGGATGGATGGATGGATGGATGGATGGATGGATGGATGGATGGATGGATGGATGGATGGATGGATGGATGGATGGATGGATGGATGGATGGATGGATGGATGGATGGATGGATGGATGGATGGATGGATGGATGGATGGATGGATGGATGGATGGATGGATGGATGGATGGATGGATGGATGGATGGATGGATGGATGGATGGATGGATGGATGGATGGATGGATGGATGGATGGATGGATGGATGGATGGATGGATGGATGGATGGATGGATGGATGGATGGATGGATGGATGGATGGATGGATGGATGGATGGATGGATGGATGGATGGATGGATGGATGGATGGATGGATGGATGGATGGATGGATGGATGGATGGATGGATGGATGGATGGATGGATGGATGGATGGATGGATGGATGGATGGATGGATGGATGGATGGATGGATGGATGGATGGATGGATGGATGGATGGATGGATGGATGGATGGATGGATGGATGGATGGATGGATGGATGGATGGATGGATGGATGGATGGATGGATGGATGGATGGATGGATGGATGGATGGATGGATGGATGGATGGATGGATGGATGGATGGATGGATGGATGGATGGATGGATGGATGGATGGATGGATGGATGGATGGATGGATGGATGGATGGATGGATGGATGGATGGATGGATGGATGGATGGATGGATGGATGGATGGATGGATGGATGGATGGATGGATGGATGGATGGATGGATGGATGGATGGATGGATGGATGGATGGATGGATGGATGGATGGATGGATGGATGGATGGATGGATGGATGGATGGATGGATGGATGGATGGATGGATGGATGGATGGATGGATGGATGGATGGATGGATGGATGGATGGATGGATGGATGGATGGATGGATGGATGGATGGATGGATGGATGGATGGATGGATGGATGGATGGATGGATGGATGGATGGATGGATGGATGGATGGATGGATGGATGGATGGATGGATGGATGGATGGATGGATGGATGGATGGATGGATGGATGGATGGATGGATGGATGGATGGATGGATGGATGGATGGATGGATGGATGGATGGATGGATGGATGGATGGATGGATGGATGGATGGATGGATGGATGGATGGATGGATGGATGGATGGATGGATGGATGGATGGATGGATGGATGGATGGATGGATGGATGGATGGATGGATGGATGGATGGATGGATGGATGGATGGATGGATGGATGGATGGATGGATGGATGGATGGATGGATGGATGGATGGATGGATGGATGGATGGATGGATGGATGGATGGATGGATGGATGGATGGATGGATGGATGGATGGATGGATGGATGGATGGATGGATGGATGGATGGATGGATGGATGGATGGATGGATGGATGGATGGATGGATGGATGGATGGATGGATGGATGGATGGATGGATGGATGGATGGATGATGGATGGATGGATGGATGGATGGATGGATGGATGGATGGATGGATGGATGGATGGATGGATGGATGGATGGATGGATGGATGGATGGATGGATGGATGGATGGATGGATGGATGGATGGATGGATGGATGGATGGATGGATGGATGGATGGATGGATGGATGGATGGATGGATGGATGGATGGATGGATGGTAGGATGGAGATGGATGGATGGATGGATGGATGGATGGATGGATGGATGGATGGATGGATGGATGGATGGATGGATGGATGGATGGATGGATGGATGGATGGATGGATGGATGGATGGATGGATGGATGGATGGATGGATGGATGGATGGATGGATGGATGGATGGATGGATGGATGGATGGATGGATGGATGGATGGATGGATGGATGGATGGATGGATGGATGGATGGATGGATGGATGGATGGATGGATGGATGGATGGATGGATGGATGGATGGATGGATGGATGGATGGATGGATGGATGGATGGATGGATGGATGGATGGATGGATGGATGGATGGATGGATGGATGGATGGATGGATGGATGGATGGATGGATGGATGGATGGATGGATGGATGGATGGATGGATGGATGGATGGATGGATGGATGGATGGATGGATGGATGGATGGATGGATGGATGGATGGATGGATGGATGGATGGATGGATGGATGGATGGATGGATGGATGGATGGATGGATGGATGGATGGATGGATGGATGGATGGATGGATGGATGGATGGATGGATGGATGGATGGATGGATGGATGGATGGATGGATGGATGGATGGATGGATGGATGGATGGATGGATGGATGGATGGATGGATGGATGGATGGATGGATGGATGGATGGATGGATGGATGGATGGATGGATGGATGGATGGATGGATGGATGGATGGATGGATGGATGGATGGATGGATGGATGGATGGATGGATGGATGGATGGATGGATGGATGGATGGATGGATGGATGGATGGATGGATGGATGGATGGATGGATGGATGGATGGATGGATGGATGGATGGATGGATGGATGGATGGATGGATGGATGGATGATGGATGGATGGATGGATGGATGGATGGATGGATGGATGGATGGATGATGGATGGATGGATGGATGGATGGATGGATGGATGGATGGATGGATGGATGGATGGATGGATGGATGGATGGATGGATGGATGGATGGATGGATGGATGGATGGATGGATGGATGGATGGATGGATGGATGGATGGATGGATGGATGGATGGATGGATGGATGGATGGATGGATGGATGGATGGA
>NW_027308199.1:35000-37500 GCF_047496885.1 Scyliorhinus torazame
GATGGATGGATGGATGGATGGATGGATGGATGGATGGATGGATGGATGGATGGATGGATGGATGGATGGATGGATGGATGGATGGATGGATGGATGGATGGATGGATGGATGGATGGATGGATGGATGGATGGATGGATGGATGGATGGATGGATGGATGGATGGATGGATGGATGGATGGATGGATGGATGGATGGATGGATGGATGGATGGATGGATGGATGGATGGATGGATGGATGGATGGATGGATGGATGGATGGATGGATGGATGGATGGATGGATGGATGGATGGATGGATGGATGGATGGATGGATGGATGGATGGATGGATGGATGGATGGATGGATGGATGGATGGATGGATGGATGGATGGATGGATGGATGGATGGATGGATGGATGGATGGATGGATGGATGGATGGATGGATGGATGGATGGATGGATGGATGGATGGATGGATGGATGGATGGATGGATGGATGGATGGATGGATGGATGGATGGATGGATGGATGGATGGATGGATGGATGGATGGATGGATGGATGGATGGATGGATGGATGGATGGATGGATGGATGGATGGATGGATGGATGGATGGATGGATGGATGGATGGATGGATGGATGGATGGATGGATGGATGGATGGATGGATGGATGGATGGATGGATGGATGGATGGATGGATGGATGGATGGATGGATGGATGGATGGATGGATGGATGGATGGATGGATGGATGGATGGATGGATGGATGGATGGATGGATGGATGGATGGATGGATGGATGGATGGATGGATGGATGGATGGATGGATGGATGGATGGATGGATGGATGGATGGATGGATGGATGGATGGATGGATGGATGGATGGATGGATGGATGGATGGATGGATGGATGGATGGATGGATGGATGGATGGATGGATGGATGGATGGATGGATGGATGGATGGATGGATGGATGGATGGATGGATGGATGGATGGATGGATGGATGGATGGATGGATGGATGGATGGATGGATGGATGGATGGATGGATGGATGGATGGATGGATGGATGGATGGATGGATGGATGGATGGATGGATGGATGGATGGATGGATGGATGGATGGATGGATGGATGGATGGATGGATGGATGGATGGATGGATGGATGGATGGATGGATGGATGGATGGATGGATGGATGGATGGATGGATGGATGGATGGATGGATGGATGGATGGATGGATGGATGGATGGATGGATGGATGGATGGATGGATGGATGGATGGATGGATGGATGGATGGATGGATGGATGGATGGATGGATGGATGGATGGATGGATGGATGGATGGATGGATGGATGGATGGATGGATGGATGGATGGATGGATGGATGGATGGATGGATGGATGGATGGATGGATGGATGGATGGATGGATGGATGGATGGATGGATGGATGGATGGATGGATGGATGGATGGATGGATGGATGGATGGATGGATGGATGGATGGATGGATGGATGGATGGATGGATGGATGGATGGATGGATGGATGGATGGATGGATGGATGGATGGATGGATGGATGGATGGATGGATGGATGGATGGATGGATGGATGGATGGATGGATGGATGGATGGATGGATGGATGGATGGATGGATGGATGGATGGATGGATGGATGGATGGATGGATGGATGGATGGATGGATGGATGGATGGATGGATGGATGGATGGATGGATGGATGGATGGATGGATGGATGGATGGATGGATGGATGGATGGATGGATGGATGGATGGATGGATGGATGGATGGATGGATGGATGGATGGATGGATGGATGGATGGATGGATGGATGGATGGATGGATGGATGGATGGATGGATGGATGGATGGATGGATGGATGGATGGATGGATGGATGGATGGATGGATGGATGGATGGATGGATGGATGGATGGATGGATGGATGGATGGATGGATGGATGGATGGATGGATGGATGGATGGATGGATGGATGGATGGATGGATGGATGGATGGATGGATGGATGGATGGATGGATGGATGGATGGATGGATGGATGGATGGATGGATGGATGGATGGATGGATGGATGGATGGATGGATGGATGGATGGATGGATGGATGGATGGATGGATGGATGGATGGATGGATGGATGGATGGATGGATGGATGGATGGATGGATGGATGGATGGATGGATGGATGGATGGATGGATGGATGGATGGATGGATGGATGGATGGATGGATGGATGGATGGATGGATGGATGGATGGATGGATGGATGGATGGATGGATGGATGGATGGATGGATGGATGGATGGATGGATGGATGGATGGATGGATGGATGGATGGATGGATGGATGGATGGATGGATGGATGGATGGATGGATGGATGGATGGATGGATGGATGGATGGATGGATGGATGGATGGATGGATGGATGGATGGATGGATGGATGGATGGATGGATGGATGGATGGATGGATGGATGGATG